>NW_027762144.1:0-298 GCF_054177405.1 Leptonychotes weddellii
AGGCTGGCAGTCGCACCAAAGAACCAGGTCTAGAACAAAGTTCCACAGAAGCTCCACAGTCAAACGGAAGCTTGGATGCAAAAGAGGGAATTATCGGTCCTCTAGGCATGTCTCTCCTCTTTTGACCCATTTTCTGGAGCCAAAGGTCCAGGGCCCTGGGGAACAGCAAGGACCCAGTGGACTCCCCACCCCAGGGTTTGCTGCCTCTTTCCAGCTCTGGGATTCCAGCAATAAATCCCATGGAGAGCACTTTCTAAGAGTGCGGTCCCCACCCTGCCTTGTCATTCTCCCTCCTGCC
>NW_027762145.1:0-298 GCF_054177405.1 Leptonychotes weddellii
AAACTGGCTGTCAGATTGCCAGGCCCCCAGAGGGTCCTCCCAGACCAAGATCTCAAATAGACCTCCTCCTCCACAGCCCCCTCCCCAGGCCCTTCTGCCAGGGGTAGCCTTTGCCAATTGCCTACAACTGATGTGGGCACCGAGGCGCCCGTTTATCTCTCCACCCACATACTCAGCTAGGGGCAAACGAGGGTCTTGGATGGAAAGTGGAAGTTGGTGCCTTTGGTCTGAGCCTCTGTAGATCATTTTACTCGGGGTAGGATGGGGAGTGCTGCTGACAGACGACAGACACCTGTCA
>NW_027762146.1:0-298 GCF_054177405.1 Leptonychotes weddellii
GTGTATGTGCACACGCACGTGCGCAGGGGGGCGTGCAGGGGAGCTGGGGAAATACCTCCGTGCGTGTGAGGCTGGGCCTTCCGGGGACTCTCCTGCCATGCTCATTCTCTGCTTCATTCATTCTCAGCTGTTTGCTTTTGAGCTAACCTCCTCAGCGACTACAGTGAAAATAACCCAAAGTGACAGCTCGAGACTGGTGTGTGCCCATAAAAACAATTTATATTGCCAGCAAACCTGTCCCAGGATACTTTTTGTCGGTTTTCTTTGTTCAAATCCCTGTTATTTGGGCTTGAAACTA
>NW_027762147.1:0-298 GCF_054177405.1 Leptonychotes weddellii
CACATCCAGTGACTGAGTACCATGAGGCTGCTAGTAGAAGTCCATTCCTGTAGGACACACAATTCTTTTAACAGGTAAATTTGCAACTTCTCTGAACATTTCTTAAACCAACACTGCCATCTAAAAGTCTTCCTACCCGGGGGCGGAGCAAGATGGCGGAGGAGAAGGAGACCTGGATTCGTCTCCTCTCAGGAATTCAGCTGGATAGGGATCAAACCATTCTGAACACCTACAAACTGAACAGGAGATCGAAGAAAAGAATAGCAACAACTCTCTCATCAGAAAAGCGACCACTTTC
>NW_027762148.1:0-298 GCF_054177405.1 Leptonychotes weddellii
GAAAAGATGGAAACTATTAAGCTACCAAGTCACCTTACCTTTTCTAGATTAAGATGGGACTTATTATATTAATTTGTTTCCTTGACATAACCACCTCCGTTTTTATGGAGTCACCTGGGGCTCTGGTGAACACAGAGCATGAGACTGACTTAGATAAATCTGAGTGTGCTGGATTACTACTGTTTCTTCTCTTCTCCTACGCTGGACTACGACTTTGGGAGTGCCCTTGTGACAACTCCCATTAGGTCATTACCTCTCAAAGATTCTGGCTAGGACAACGGGAGCCCATAGAAATTCC
>NW_027762149.1:0-4060 GCF_054177405.1 Leptonychotes weddellii
AGAGTCAGCCTGAGCAGGAGAAGCACAGCTCCCACGCCATCAACACCCCTGCACCCTCTGACCTCTCAGCAGGGAATGGGCAGTGGTTGAAGGTCCAGGAGAGATCTGGTCCCTGTTAGGTGGGGACTCCCCTCATCCTGACCTCAGGAATAAACTCTGGCTCCCTCCCTGCTCTGCACAGGTCTGGGACCCTGGCCTCCATGGTAGCAGCCAAGAAGCCTCCTGTGTGGATCCTCCTGATGCCTCTTTTCTTTATAATCCTAGAGTGGCTCTGCCAAGGATAATGGACTGTTACAGCATTCAGTACTCTGGCCAATGTGGGTTTTAAGATCCAGACCATCCGGTAACTATAAAGTCGGAATTAAACCAAAAAGCTTCCGAGTGTTCCACATGGTCAAAGACCCACGATGGGCCGGGTGTACAGAGGTCTGCTGATTCCACCTCCTCCTGGAGTAAGAATCGCCTGAACGTAAGATAGAAGACAAGGTTGGGCCATCTCTGACCCGCATCCCATCTGTTGGCTCAATACATTTCCTATTAAATCTATGGCTATCCTGGGCTCTTTTGAGATTATTTCTTTGGGACACTATTTCAGTCTTTTATATGTGAGAGGACGACCCTTCCATCCTAGACGGTCCAAAGTGACTCTAAATTGAATGCTAGAATCATAATGTGTCTGGCAGCTGGGAGGTGGAAGACAAGAGAAGGGAGAGACCTAGATGATGCCTTTTAATCCCCTCAAAGAGTTCCCAACGAGGGCTCCCCTCATATAGATGTGAAATTTCACTGATGGCCAGGAGTGCATAAAGAAAAGCATAGGGACTTGGGTTTGGAAGTTATTTTCTGTGTTTGTATTTTTAATTTTTTTTTTTATTAGAGAGAGAGAGAGAGCATGCCAGCTGGAGGGGAAGGACAGATGGAGGGTGAGAATCCCAAGCAGACTCCACGCCCAGCGTGGAGCCTGATGCAGGTCCCGATCTCATGACCCTGAGATCATGACCTGAACCGAAATGAGGAGTCCAATGCTTAACTGTCTGAGCCACCCAGGCACCCCTATTTTCTGTGTTTTTTAAAAAAGAGTATCATGGTATATATATACCTCACATATTAGAAAGCCTTTGCAAGGGGTGCCTGGGTGGCACAGTCGTTAAGCATCTGCCTTCAGCTCAGGTCGTGATCCCAGGGTTGTGAGATCGAGCCCCACATTGGACTCCCTACTCAGTGTGAAGCTTGTTTCTCCCTCTCCCGCTCCCCCTGCTTGTGTTCTCTCTGTCAAATAAATAAATAAAATCTTTTAAAAAAAAAAGAAAATTTAAAAAATTTTTAAAAAAGAAAGGCTTCACAAGCTAGGTGTACAGTTCAATGAGCCTTTTTAAGCAGGAATACTTGGGTTACTGTCATTGCAATCAAGATCTTTAGGGATGTGGATATCTGACTATAAATTTGTCAAAACTAAATGAAACTACTCTTTTTCCCTGTGTAAGTAATAAGTGTTTTGTGGGTAGGGGCTTTGAAACAATGTAAATATCCACATGTCTCTGTATCTACATCGGTGACCTCCAAGGCCAGGGGACTCAGCCGGTGGTCACAATAACAGTTCATTTCTGTCCATCCATTTGTCCCTTAGCCCTCCTGGTCCTGCAGGTGCAGGGCTCCAGGGACAGTCAGGACTTCTTCATCCAGACAGGACAAAGGAGGGCCTGAGATCTGTCCCCATCATGCCTGTGATGCTGTCCATCCCCCTGCCAGCTCAGACCACCATCATCCCCTCTTGGTTTGACCTAAACTTTGGCCTTTCCACCCTCCCACGCTCCCCCACCCCCAGCAGAGCAAGGGCAAGCCAGAATGCTGAGCCCTTCATGTTTAACTTCCTCCCACTCACACATCAGAAAATAACACAAGTCTTTTTCTATTTTAATTTTCAAAGGTATACATATTTCCTCCCAACAAAATGTTGGGGTTTGGGGGGGTTTCTCTTCTACTTACATTCTTCCTGGGCTCTGCTCTTTTTTGTGTCCATATTTTTTGAACCATTTTGGGGGAACTATATCTCTTTTCTGAGCTCCTTTTTAGTGAGGTCGTTGTCTGTCATTTCTCTGAGACTGAGTGGACCTACCTGACCTCTTGCTCTGTGTCCTGGAGCATTTCCTCTCTGAAGCAAATTCACCAGCCACCTTTCGCTGGCTCTCTGTTCCTCTCCTTGAGCCCGTTAGAGAAGGCGCTGGTTCGTTTTTGGCTCGAGCTTTCCTTTGAAGGAGGTCGGGGCTTCGCCAAAGCGGGTGTGTCGGGGCTGGGTGGGGGGCCTTCTGCCGCAGCGGGTGGCTTCTGGTGGGGAACAGCTCCGCCACATGCGGACACCTGAGCCCACGCGGTTCTGGGTCTCGTGTCAGGAAAGGGCGAGACCTCAAGGCCCAGCAGCCTGCGTGTTACCGTGTGGGAGCTCCGGGCCCGCGGTCCCCGCCGCAGGGCTGAGTCACAGAGGGGCCCTTGGCAGCAGCCAGCACCCTCCCCACAGCCGCCGTGCCCACAGCAGAGGCAGCGCGTTCCTCTTTACCGTCTTGCCTGACCCTAGAACGGATAGAGGCCGAATGGTCCCGTTACCCGTGCTTAGATTTTCCTTACTTTGTCATGTCACAGATCCTGTGGTCAGGAATTCCAGCAGGTTGAGACAGGGACGGCCTGTCTCTGCTCCATCATGTCTGGGGCCTCAGTTGGGAAGACATATGCTGGTGGGGTGACTCACATGGCTGGGTGCCACTGTCATCCGGAAGCTTCTTTGCCCACGTGTCTGGAACATGAGCCAGGGTGACCCAACCCGGAGCTCAGCCCTGACTGTTGACCCGAGATCCTACAGGCAGCCTCTCCATTTGGCTGCCGGGTTCTGAGTCGGAGAGCCCCCAGAGCCAGGGTTTCTAGAGACTGAGGAAGGGGCTACGGGGTTCCTCCTGGCCTGGCCTCGGACGTCACACAGGGTCACTGTCACCAGGCTCTATCTGGGCCTTCCGACGGGGACAAACATTGGTTCTTGGAGGGTGAAAAAATGCTACTCTTTTCGTATATAAAACATAGATGATCGATTGGTAGAGGATCAACTGATCAATAGAACATGGGCATATACAGTATATGTTTGGTATTAAAATGTCATAGCGCGGCGGGGTAGGGGTGCACTTCTAGGAAGAGAAAATGAGTCAACAGGCTCCTTAGGAGGATAACTATGGAACAACGTTTGGGAAGCTCTGCTCTGGGTTACTGGCTGCAGTGGTCACAGCCCACCCAGACTCAAGGGGAGGGGACATAACCCCAACTCTTAATAAAAGGAGTGTCAAGAAATTTGCAGTCCCGTTTTCTAACTGCCACATGCAATAATATTAATCTGGTGTCTTCACATCACATCAAAGAACGAGGAGCCCGGAAGGGCTGAGGCCCCTGGCCCCAGCCAGAAGGCCAGGGAACAGACTTGGATCTGCCCCGGAGTCAGCCTGGGGCTGGCCCACATGGCATTCCTGCAAGGGCATCTGTGTACGTGAAAGGTCAGTTCCCAAGCCTGCAGGGCACCATATGGCCCCAGGTGTAAATAGTAGGCAGACACAACGATGTTCTGCAATTTCTCTGCTTTACTCACAGATCACAGACTGCATCCATGAATTGCATGAACTTATGAATATGTTTTGTTCGGGTCACAATATTTTTTAAATGGAGTGTGTTGCCTACATGTAAATATGAGCAATTTCACTTCTGGTTTCTCTTTTAAAAGCAGAAACGCCAGAAAACAGCGGGTCCTGCGTGGAGAGTGTTTAAGACCTTCCTGCAGCTTCCTAGGGCTTCCAGGATACCATTAAAGCACACAGATTAGAAAGGAAGAAATAAAATTGTCCCTTTGTGCAGATGACATAATTGTGTAGAAAATCTCAAGGAATCTCCAAAAAAAAAAAAAACCAACTGCCAGAACTAAAAAATGAGTTTAACAAGTCACAGGATAAAAGATCAATACACACACACATACACATACATACACACATAAACATACACACATACACGTACACACACATACACACACACA
>NW_027762150.1:0-298 GCF_054177405.1 Leptonychotes weddellii
CCCTTCATCTTTCGGAATGCAGAGGTGGATTCCACCTGCTTGAAGAGGGGGGCTGGGATGAGTGTGGGGACGCAGCGAATGCAGACCGATGACAGAGTCCTTTGCCACGCAGAGTCGTGGCTGCCTCTAAGCCAGAGGCAATGATGAAGTGATTTCCCCCTCACCTCATTTTTCTCATTGTGACAGCTCCGTATCTACCGTTCCCTGTCACTCTCATGACAGCCTTCTGATGATGAAGGCAGCATCAATGTCATATAAATTCCTCCAGAGCCCCACGGCTAAGAGGAGATCAGGTTCA
>NW_027762151.1:0-298 GCF_054177405.1 Leptonychotes weddellii
ATTTTCATTGAATTATAGTTGACATACAGTATTACATTATTTGCAGGTATACAACATAGTGGTTCAATAGATCTATACATTATGCAATGCTTACCATGATAAGTGTAGTTACCATTTGTCAACACACAACACACAAAGTTATTACAATATTATTGACTATATTCCCTATGCTGTACTTTTCTTTTTTTTTTTTTTTTTTAAAGATTTTATTTATTTATTTGACAGAGAGAGACACAGCGAGAGAGGGAACACAAGCAGGGGGAGTGGAAGAGGGAGAAGCAGGCTTCCCACTGAGCAG
>NW_027762152.1:0-298 GCF_054177405.1 Leptonychotes weddellii
GACAGAAAGCAATCAGTGGTTGCCTGGGGCAGGGGATGGGACCAGGGATTGAGTATAAACTGGCATGAGGGATCTTTTGAGAGTGGTGAAAATGTTCTATTTTTTTTAAAGATTTTATTTATTTATTTGACAGAGAGAGACACAGCAAAAGAGCACAAGCAGGGGGAGTGGGAGAGGGAGAAGCAGGCTTCCCGCGGAGTAGGGAGCCCTATGCGGGGCTCGATCCCAGGACCCTGGGATCATGACCTGAGCCGAAGGCAGACACTTAACCGACTGAGCCACCCAGGTACCCCGGTGA
>NW_027762153.1:0-298 GCF_054177405.1 Leptonychotes weddellii
GTTGAAATAATCACTCATTGCTTTCTGTAATCTAAGTTCTTTGTGTCAAGTTTGATCACTGAAAGGTCAGATACCTTGACTTCATTGTTTTTGGCAGCTATACAAGGTCATGAAACAAATCCCTGTTCATTTTTATTCTGATTTTAGTGTGCTTTTAGCTTCTATCATACTTCATATGAAACATAGTCATAAGAAAAACCGATTCTCTTCAAATCAGCTGTTAAAAATAACTTTACTATTTTATCCCATTTTCAATTTATAAGGACATTTGTGATATGTTTTTATAAGGATATATTTA
>NW_027762154.1:0-298 GCF_054177405.1 Leptonychotes weddellii
AGTAAAAGAATGAAGGAAAATAAAAGCAAAGAAATGGGGGGAAGGAGGAGACGCTTTCTCTAAAGCTCAGATACAAAGGGATGGCTTTCATGTGATGACCTACCTCCAAGGCAATTTTTTACAAAATACATTTGCAGTAAGATAACACAAATCCACATTTATGTAAGTAAAACAATCACCACCTTTGAGTAAGGAAACAACTACCACAATGTAGAATTTCAGCATCCACGTAAACACCTGTTGTCAAAATCGCATCTTTCAGGGTATTGCATTTCTTTTCCAAAGTTTTGAGAGCTCA
>NW_027762155.1:0-298 GCF_054177405.1 Leptonychotes weddellii
CTGAACCACCCAGACACCCCAAGAGGCAATGAAATTTTTAATGTGGCAGTTTGGGCGGCCAAGTCAAACTGTTAAGGGCCCTGAGTCTGAATTATTCCAGAACTGTGTGTGTGTCTGTGGGAGGGTATGTGTGTGGAGGGGGTGGGGGGAAGGAACCTCTTTGTGTTGTGCCTTATCCTGGTAGATGCCATGTTCCAGCTTCTGCTTCCTGCTGCAAGGCCTGGGGAGGCCTGGGGGCTGGGTGGGAGTGGGCACATCCCAGATGCCAGGGTTGGAGGGCTGTAGCCATCGGGCTGCC
>NW_027762156.1:0-298 GCF_054177405.1 Leptonychotes weddellii
ATTAGCCAACAAGATGAGTGGTGTCATTTACAAAGAGAATACTGGAAGAAGAAAAAGGTTTATTTACTTGCTTGTCTATCTCTGTGGGTGGGGTGGGCATAGGGGAATAGGTCATAACTCCAACGTGGCGCATATGAACCAGGACCCACCAGAAGGGAAGCCAAGTCACAGGCTTGAGTATGGGAACCACGAGAGAAGTCTGAGCAGGAGATAAGGATTTGGGTAATCCCCACGAAGAGCAAAACAGTGTAGATGAAGACACCTAAGAACAGTGTGTGGAGTCAGGAAAGTAGGTGTC
>NW_027762157.1:0-298 GCF_054177405.1 Leptonychotes weddellii
AGCATGACCCCGGCCTCCTGTGTGCTTGTCAATGCAGCCGTGGCCACGGCTCACGTGTCCCCGAAGTCTCTGGGTCTTCCTCAGTCCGGATGGCATGTTGGCAGCCCAGACGAAAGAGGGAGGCCCGGTCTGTGTACATTTTGATAGGGAGCACTAGCTTCCTTACTCCTTCAGTTCCTGCCTTCTTTCCCAAGGTTGTTCTTTAGTTAATGTTATTAACCCTGCACACTGTAAATCCACTTATCCACTTTTTTCTAAGATACATGTCTCTTGACAGTCATATCGCTGTTGTTTCCTG
>NW_027762158.1:0-298 GCF_054177405.1 Leptonychotes weddellii
CCCTTCATCTTTCGGAATGCAGAGGTGGATTCCACCTGCTTGAAGAGGGGGGCTGGGATGAGTGTGGGGACGCAGCGAATGCAGACCGATGACAGAGTCCTTTGCCACGCAGAGTCGTGGCTGCCTCTAAGCCAGAGGCAATGATGAAGTGATTTCCCCCTCACCTCATTTTTCTCATTGTGACAGCTCCGTATCTACCATTCCCTGTCACTCTCATGACAGCCTTCTGATGATGAAGGCAGCATCAATGTCATATAAATTCCTCCAGAGCCCCACGGCTAAGAGGAGATCAGGTTCA
>NW_027762159.1:0-4059 GCF_054177405.1 Leptonychotes weddellii
TGTGGTTTGTGGTGCCCCCAAACAATGACGATGGTGACATCAAAGATCACTGATCACAGATTACCACCACAGATGTGATGATGATGATAAAGCTTGAAATGTTGGGATAATTACCCAAATGTGACCCAGAGACACGAAGTAAGCAAAAGTTGTTGGAAACACGGCACCGATAGAGTTGCTGGACGCAGGGTTGGTACAATCCTTTGGTTTGTGAATAACTCAGTATCTGTGGAGTGCCCAAAAGTGAAGTGGGATAAAATGAAACATGCCTCAACTGCATGGAATTCAAACATCTCCCAGCACTTTGTGAGCTCTGGGGAATTAAAGTAAAACTTTAGTTAAAGTAAATTTTACTTTTTTCCATAAAGGAATTAAAGTAAAACTTTATCCTTATATCTTAAAATGTTAGTAGATTGACAGAATATGCAAACATCATCAGATGATAATTGGTGTATGTTTGCTTTCACTGCCTCAATGTTTAAAACCTTGACATGGGTTTCTTCGGGCTTATCCTGTTTGGGGTTCACTGAGTTTTCACAAATGACCATTGACAAATGTGGAGGAATTTTAGACAGTATTTCTCTCTTCTTCTCCTTCTTCCTCCTCCTCCTCTTCCTCCTCCTCCTTCTTCTTCTCCCTCTCCTTCTTCTCCTCCTTCCTCCTCCCCTTCTTCTCCTCCTTCTTCTTCTTCTCCTCCTTCCTCCTCCTCTTCTCCTTCTCCTCCTTCCTCCTCCCCTTCTCCTTCTCCTCCTTCTTCTTCTTCTCCTCCTTCCTCCTCCTCTCCTCCTTCCTCCTCCCCTTCTCCTCCTCCTTTCTCCTCCCCTTCTTCTCCTCCTTTCTCCTCCTCCTCCTTCTTCTCCTTCTCCTTCTTCTCATTCTTCCTCCTCCCCTTCTTCTTCTTCTCCTTCCTCCTCCCCTTCTTCTTCTCCTCCTCTTCTCCTCCTTCCCCTCCTCTTCATCCTCCTCCTTCTTTTTAAGATTTTATTTTTAAATAATCTCTACACCCAACATTGGGCTCGAACTCACAGCCCTGAGATCAAGAGTTGCACGCTCTTTCAACGAAGCCAGCCAGGTGTCCCTCAGGTATTATTTCTTGAATTGTTTTTTGGTCCTGTTCTCTTGTCCGTTTCTGGGACTGTGATCGTGTGGAGGGTAGATCTGTTAACAGTCCCACGATTCATCTCCTTCCCCAGTGTATTCCCTTCCATCGTTAAGACCGAGTACTTTTTATCGTTCCTCCTTCATCACCTCCTCTGTGCTCTCCACTCGGCCACGAGCCCTTCCATCCACGGGGACTTTTATTTTGATTTCTGTACTTTTTCCCATCTAAAATCTCCATCTTTGCTCTTCTTTATATATCTCCTATTTCTTTGCTGAGATTTTCTATTTATTTTTAGATGTATCTGAAGCATGTCTGTGTGATGGCTCCTCACAGCATTTCCATTACATTGGCCTTTGAGTCCTTGTCCGGGCACCTGCATCATCTGAGAGTTAGCATCTTTCTCACTCCACAGATTTTCCTGGTTCTTGTTATGATGAATCACTTTTTTTATGGAAACCTGGTCAGTTGGATATGATGTTTGGAGGGTCTGGATCTTATTGAAATCTTCTGTTGCAGGGGCCTCTTCTGGCACGTTGCTGGGGTGCTGACTTATTACTGCCAGCTGGAAGGCATACAGTCCAGATGCCCCACGTGCCCTCCTGTGACACGTGGGGTCTTCATGGTCTTAGCCTGGCGGCTGCCTTCACTCCACTTTCTGGAGTACTCTTATGTTTCTTGTTTATAGTGTGGGAGTTTCAGCTGTGATTTATGGGGGTCCATAGGGAAAACATACATCCACTTCCTCTTGGCCCCAAACTGGACCTCTGAAATGCAATTGATTTTTGTATATTGATGATGTTTCCAGTGACATGGCATAAATCCTTTTGAGATTAGAGTAATAGGTCTTTACATTATTTGGGATAGTCCATGCATACAATTTTGGGATCCATGAATAATCAAAACCATTTTATTTATTTATTTGTTCATTTGTTTATTTTTTCAGTTTCAAAAAAGAAAGAAAACTTTATTATTATGGAAACCTAATAGAAGAGAAAAGGAATCTACACATAGATGTAGGTAATAGTAGGCAACAAATGAGAATTAGACAAAGTAACATCAAATCGGGCACTTACAACATCCAACCTCATCAGCTGTGGGGGTCCCGGTGGAAATAACCAGGCTGGAATCCCTATTTTATCCATTTAGTGCTTATCACTTTTTTTTCCCTTTACTTAACTGGTTGGTTCTTCTTGTCAAGTTTTCATGTCAATTTTTGTTTTTCTGGCCTGATAAAATGTGCTAGGGAAGTATTCCTTCTTTCTCTATTCTCAGGGGAAGCCTGTGTAAGTTTGGTATGTGTATGTGCATGTGTGTTCATGTGTGCGCTCACATGTTCATGTGTGTAGGCATGTCCACAGGTCCATGTGTGTTCACATGTTTGTGTGTGTGTCCACGTGTTCGTGTGTGTCCATGTGTTCAGGCGTGCAGGTGTGTCCATGTGCATGTGTGTTCACATGCATGTGTCTGTATTTCTCATGTGTTCACATGTTCATGTGCATAGGAGTGTCCACATGTCCCATGCGTGTTTACATGTTTGTGTGTATGTGCGTCCACGTGTTCATGTGTGCTCACATGTTTATAGATGTACAGGCGTGTCCATGTGCATGTGTGTTCGCGTGTTCATGTGCATGTATGTGTGTCCGTGTGCTCACATGTCCATGTGTGTAGGAGTATCTGTGTGTTCACGTGTTTGTGTGTAGGTAGGTGTGTCCATTGTCCATGTGTGTGTGTATTTCACAAGTGCATCAGTATTTGGAGGCATTCACCAGTGAAACTTTCCAGATTCAGTTCACTTTGTGGGAAAAACTTTAATTGCATATTCACCATGTTTTACACATACAGCATTCAGATTTTCTATTTATCCCTACGTCCATCATTTTGGTAACCTGTATTTTTGAGGATTTTGTCAGTTTTATCTACATTTTCTAATATTTTGGCATAAAATTGTTCATAATATAACTAATAAAAGTGAACATAATAAACTCTGTTATCGATTTAAAGTCTGTAGGATGTGATACTGCTCTAAATGGTGATGTGATGTGATGTGCGCCTTCTCTTTCTCTCTCTCTCTCTGTTTCTTGGCCATTGTGGCTAGGATTTATACATGGGATTAATATTTACAAAAATGAACCTTTTGGGCTTTAGATTCTCCTTTATTTTTTGTTTGACCTCATTAGTAGCTTCTCTTATCACTGTATTTCCCTCCTTCTACCTTCATTTCGAATAATTTGCTATTCTTTTTTTAAATTCATGGTATGATAGCTTGGATCATTGACTTGGTTCTTAATTTTCCCATTTCATAGGTTTGATGTGTAACATTTACATTGTCCTTCAGTGTAAACATTCTCTCATTTCCATTTTGTTTTTCTCATTTCATTCATGGATTATTGAGAAATCCATCGCTTTAGTTTCCAGAGTATAGAGATAGTACTATCTTTGATGGCAGAATCAGGCGACTCCCGGAGGGTCCCGGGAGTTCCTACTGGTCTGCGTGAGGAGTCCAGGTTGGCTGGGGTCATTAGATGGCACCCACTGTGGGCAGCTCCTGTGCCTCCCAGGGTCTCTGCGGTCCCCTTCCCTGGAGTGTGGGGTCTGGGTCCTTCCTGGGCTAGTGGATGGCCAGAGCAGCATACACGCTGGGCTCTGCTGGGAGCTCCCCTGATTGGGAGGGAGGGGATGCACTTGTCTCTCGTCGGAGGGTCAAGCGGTTCAGCTGGGCGTAGGTCACATCCTGGGGGGCGCCAGATGCAGCAGTCTTCTGTGGGGGAGAGAAAGAGGGGAGGTGCATGGTTGGGGTGGGGGGAGCCTGGGGACTCAGAGAAGAAGGGACCCACCTGACAGTCTGTCTGCCTGTCTTCCTCTGCTTGTCTGTCCTCCGAGTCCAGCAATCCCCCCGACACAGGGGAAGGAGAAGGGGCCAGTCCCTGCCTGAGTCTTGATCTTGAGTGGCTCACCTG
>NW_027762160.1:0-298 GCF_054177405.1 Leptonychotes weddellii
GACAGAAAGCAATCAGTGGTTGCCTGGGGCAGGGGATGGGACCAGGGATTGAGTATAAACTGGCATGAGGGATCTTTTGAGAGTGGTGAAAATGTTCTATTTTTTTTAAAGATTTTATTTATTTATTTGACAGAGAGAGACACAGCAAAAGAGCACAAGCAGGGGGAGTGGGAGAGGGAGAAGCAGGCTTCCCGCGGAGCAGGGAGCCCTATGCGGGGCTCGATCCCAGGACCCTGGGATCATGACCTGAGCCGAAGGCAGACACTTAACCGACTGAGCCACCCAGGTACCCCGGTGA
>NW_027762161.1:0-298 GCF_054177405.1 Leptonychotes weddellii
AGGGGGCGCCTGGGTGGCTCAGTCGTTAAGCGTCTGCCTTCGGCTCAGGTCATGATCCCAGGGTCCTGGGATCGAGCCCCGCATCGGGCTCCCTGCTCCGCGGGAAGCCTGCTTCTCCCTCTGCCACTCCCCCTGCTTGTGTTCCCTCTCTCGCTGTATCTCTCTCTTCAAATAAATAAATAAAATCTTTAAAAAAAAATAATAATAAGACCAGATAAGATCTCCCCTTACCCTCACTGCCAATGTAGAGTCTACAGGGCAGTAAGCCCTATTTCCTCTACTTTTTTTTTTTTTTAAA
>NW_027762162.1:0-298 GCF_054177405.1 Leptonychotes weddellii
AACAAATAATGCAATATATGTTAAGAAAAAAAAAGAAGAAGAAGGTAGCGGGAGGGGAAGAATGAAGCGGGGGAAATCGGAGGGGTAGATGAACCATGGGAGACAATGGACTCTGAAAAACAAACAGGGTTCTAGAGGGGAGGGGGGTGGGAGGATGGGTTAGCCTGGTGGTGGGTATTGAGGAGGGCACGTTCTGCATGGAGCACTGGGTGTTATGCACAAACAATGAATCATGGAACACTTCATCTAAAACTAATGATGTAATGTATGGGGATTAACATAAGAATAAAAAAAATAA
>NW_027762163.1:0-298 GCF_054177405.1 Leptonychotes weddellii
AAAAACCCAAAATCTTGCCGTTTGCAACGACGTGGATGGAACTAGAGGGTATTATGCTAAGTGAAATAAGTCAATCAGAGAAAGACATGTATCATATGATCTCACTGACATGAGGAATTCTTAATCTCAGGAAACAAACTGAGGGTTGCTGGAGTGGTGGAGGGTGGGAGGCATATGGTGGCTGGGTGATGGACATTGAGGAGGGTATGTGCTATGGTGAGCTCTGTGAATTGTGTAAGACTGATGAATCACAGACCTGTACCTCTGAAACAAATAATACATTATATGTTAAAAAAAA
>NW_027762164.1:0-298 GCF_054177405.1 Leptonychotes weddellii
ACAGAATTTTAAAAGGAATAAAATATTTAAATAGAAATGTAATCACCAGAAAGGGCCAGCGATAATCATAATAAAGTAAAACAATACATTAAAAAATAGATTTGAAGGGCGCCTGGGTGGCTCAGTCATTAAGCGTCTGCCTTCGGCTCAGGTCATGATCCCAGGGTCCTGGGATTGAGCCCCGCATTGGGCTCCCTGCTCCACAGGAAGCCTGCTTCTCCCTCTCCCACTCCCGCTGCTTGTGTTCACTCGCTGTGTCTCTCTCTGTCAAATAAATAAATAAAATCTTAAAAAAAAA
>NW_027762165.1:0-298 GCF_054177405.1 Leptonychotes weddellii
AGGAGTTTTGTTTTTTCGTTCTTTTCATACCAAAGAGGACATCTTGGAATGTTTCACTGAAAAAGTACCATTTAACCAAATGCCTTTGGGAATTCCAAGAGTAAAAATCATAATGCTCACTAGGTAATATTTTTACATTTTCTCTTTTTTTTTTTTGTAGGAATGTGTTTCTTTTTGAGCAACTTTAGTAAGGTATAATCGATATGAACTAACCTGCATATTTTGAAGTGTCTACTTTGACAAGTTTTGAGACATATAGACACCCATGGCACCATCCATCTTCATGATCTAGAAAATG
>NW_027762166.1:0-298 GCF_054177405.1 Leptonychotes weddellii
CTTGTGGCACTTTTGATTGTTTTGGTCAATTGTGTTATCCCAGATAATTCTCTATTTTCTATAGGTTTTTAAATTTATTTGCCCTGAGCTATGGAAAGCAACATCTTCATTTCTTAAAATTTCCTCGCTGAAAAATAATCAGTATTCACATTTTAGTATATTTCTGATCTTTTTTGAAGCATACCTTGCAGTCGTCATTAGTGTATCTTACACTGGTAGGAAATTGCCTCGAAGAGTCTGTTTAGGAGTTCAGCTACATCCTTCTCCCTTGCAACTTCAGTCTTCTATGTGTATCCCA
>NW_027762167.1:0-298 GCF_054177405.1 Leptonychotes weddellii
AGCATGACCCCGGCCTCCTGTGTGCTTGTCAATGCAGCCGTGGCCACGGCTCACGTGTCCCCGAAGTCTCTGGGTCTTCCTCAGTCCGGATGGCATGTTGGCAGCCCAGACGAAAGAGGGAGGCCCGGTCTGTGTACATTTTGATAGGGAGCACTAGCTTCCTTACTCCTTCAGTTCCTGCCTTCTTTCCCAAGGTTGTCCTTTAGTTAATGTTATTAACCTTGCACACTGTAAATCCACTTATCCACTTTTTTCTAAGATACATGTCTCTTGACAATCATATCGCTGTTGTTTCCTG
>NW_027762168.1:0-298 GCF_054177405.1 Leptonychotes weddellii
CACATCCAGTGACTGAGTACCATGAGGCTGCTAGTAGAAGTCCATTCCTGTAGGACACACAATTCTTTTAACAGGTAAATTTGCAACTTCTCTGAACATTTCTTAAACCAACACTGCCATCTAAAAGTCTTCCTACCCGGGGGCGGAGCAAGATGGCGGAGGAGAAGGAGACCTGGATTCGTCTCCTCTCAGGAATTCAACTGGATAGGGATCAAACCATTCTGAACACCTACAAACTGAACAGGAGATCGAAGAAAAGAATAGCAACAACTCTCTCATCAGAAAAGCGACCACTTTC
>NW_027762169.1:0-298 GCF_054177405.1 Leptonychotes weddellii
GAAAAGATGGAAACTATTAAGCTACCAAGTCACCTTACCTTTTCTAGATTAAGATGGGACTTATTATATTAATTTGTTTCCTTGACATAACCACCTCCGTTTTTATGGAGTCACCTGGGGCTCTGGTGAACACAGAGCATGAGACTGACTTAGATAAATCTGAGTGTGCTGGATTACTACTGTTTCTTCTCTTCTCCTATGCTGGACTACGACTTTGGGAGTGCCCTTGTGACAACTCCCATTAGGTCATTACCTCTCAAAGATTCTGGCTAGGACAACGGGAGCCCATAGAAATTCC
>NW_027762170.1:0-13987 GCF_054177405.1 Leptonychotes weddellii
GGGCTCCCTGCTCGGCGGGAAGCCTGCTTCTCCCTCTCCCACTCCCCCTGCTTGTGTTCCCTCTCTCACTGTGTCTCTCTCTCAAATAAATAAAATCTTTTAAAAAAACAAAACAAAACAAAAAAACTTTAAAATCACCCAAAGTGGTGATTAACATAACAATAAAAAATTTAAAATAAAATCACCCAAAGGTAATGTGTTAGAGCAGAAGGGGAATGAAATGAACATTCACCACTCTTTTTTGTCTTCCCAGCACCTCTGAACACCAGTCCACATTTGGAGAATTTTCCCCAACATACGCATCCACACTTTCCAGGAAGGAAACCAGCCTCCCATAGAGGTAAAACCTCAGCACATGACAAGGCTCCGCCAATAAAGAGCCACACTAGACTTGGAATCAGCAGCTAAGAGTGGGCATGGACTCTATTCTGGTAGGTGTGGCCACAGCCACCTCCAGGGTCCCAGGGCAGCAGAGAAAGAGGTTCCCCAGTGGAGTCCAGGCCTGGAGAGACTGGGGTGCACAGAGCAAGTTGCAGTGCGTGTGCCCAACCAGCCAGTCCTCCGGGGGCTCTTTGGGCACGGTCCTGATCACTTGGCGCCTGGAGCCCAATTCTCTGGCCCTGCAGGGATTCTGCAAACTCCCCCCAACATCCTGTATAAATCTATTTTCTGCTTAAACTAGCTTTAATTGTTTTCTGTTGCTTGTCATGAGAATCCTGACTTCTCTAGGGAGTGTATATCAAAGTCTTTGAAAGTCTCCTCAGCTCTTCTGAAGGACTGCTATTCCACGCTTGGGAATCTACCCCCCAGGGTAATTATGCTCCAGTAAAGTACCATCAATATGGAAGGAAGTAGGGAACCATTGTTTTTGTCCACCCAGCATCCATTCCCATTCTTCTGGCAACAACAGCTTGACTTTGTTCAGAGGAACTCTCTGCCCACCTTTGGTCCTTGTGCTTCTGACAGAAATGACCCCTCCATTGACTTGTAAGAAAAGCATGTGATCCAGACCCAGCTAATCACAGCAAGACATCTCCCTGACCACAGCAACTGCGTGCAGAGAGGAGAAAGAAATCCCAGGGAAGTAAATCTGATCCTATCCGAGCTAATACTGAGATTTTTGTTTGAGGCCTACAGAAGACAACTTACTCTCTTTTCCGCCATGGTTGTTCACAGAAAGGACAGAATCTGGGCGCTGATGATGGGCCCCATTACCACTGCCTAGGCATAGCTTGCCTACGAGGAAGCCTTCACAGAGAGGTGGCAAGAGACAGATTCCCTAATGACACCCTTTAAGCGCCTGGATCCAGCAGTACCTGAACCTGGAATAGATCTATGCCTCTGTACTTTTCCATAACTTGAAACCATGTTTGTCTTACTTACATCAACTTGAGTTTGGGAGGTATACACGAAAGAGATAACCGAAATAAATAAATAAGATTAATATCACAGAATGTTCTGGAAGTTTCATAAACTTATTTGAGATCTGAAACGAAGGTAGGTGCATTGGCTGAAAAAAAAAATCCCTTATAATAATAATAGCTAAAGCTGGTGTAGTGCTTAATATGAGCCAGGCACTGTTTTAATTCCTCTGCTTGTTTTAACTTGCTAATTCTTCAAACAATGCATGAATAGAGACCACTACCACTGCCATTTTAGAAATGAGGAAACTGAGCCACAGAGACGCCAAAGAAGGTGCCCAAGATCACCCAGCCAACAAGTGATTGAGCCAGGATCCAAACCCAGGCACTCTGACTCCAGGTTCTGGGTTGTCTCCTGTTGCAGTGTTCAAAATCACTGGAAACACACAGAGACCTACAAGGAAGCAAAATGTTTCTGAAGGAGCTGGAAATCATCTTTTTTTTAATCGTCTTTTTAAAAAAAACAACAACACTGTTTTAAAAAATGAGGGAGAGGGGTGCCTGGGTGGTACAGCCATTTGAACGTCTGATTCTAGGTTTCAGCTCAGGTCAGGATCTCTGGGTCCTGAGATCAAGCCCCACCTCAGGCTCAGCGCAGAGTCTGCTTGGGACTCTCTCTGCCTCTCCCTCTGCCCCTCCCCCCTGCTCTCTCTCTCTCTCTCTCTCAAATAAATAAATAAATCTTTTTTTTTTTAAGTGAGGGAGAGAATGAGGGCATCTTTAGCCATCTAATGATGAGGCAGATTGGTTTTTGGTCAATTTTAGGGCTCTTCCCATGCACCAGGACAGTCCTGTTTCCCTGTTTCCTCAAAAGCTATATGTAACTCCAGGAGACTCCTTCACAAGGCCTTCAGAGAATCTCCAGAGACCCTCCTGAGAATTCCAAACATTCCCCCCAAGAACATCCAAAGAGATTCCCCCAGAGATTCCTGCCCCTGATAACCTCCTGAGACACCCCCTCCTTCGAGGATCCCATAGCCTATCCAGGCTCCTACTGACCGGTGACTTGGCCCAGGCTGGCACACTTGTGCTTTCTGCAGTCTGTCCAGATGCCCAGGTAGCCAGTATAAGAGCCCTGCAAGTAGGCCAGACGTCCATCTGCCACGCTGAGCACCATCAGGGTTGCAAGGACGTTGAAGACGAGAGACCAGCCCCGCAGGATGAACTTGCGGTCCCCATCCCAGGAAGAGACCACGTCGGCTGGGAAAGAAGAGAGTTCTGGGGGCCAGGATCCACCTGCAGCCCACTGCTGCATGCTAGTCTCCATTTCTGACCACGGCCACATCTCCATCCCCACCCAGACCTTGCCTTTTACCCCATTTTCAACCCCCCTCCTCCAGCCATCTCCCCACCCCCACCCAAACCCCAGTACCCACCTCTGCCCCGTCTCTGATTCTAAATGCATCCTCATTCTCATCTCTAACCCTAATGCCCACCTCAGCCCCCATCCACAACCCCATTCGAAGCCCAAACCTACTTGTTTTATCTCCAACCCCATCCTCCAGTTCCTGTTCCCCAAACCCCAGCTCCATCCCTGCTCTCAACCTCATCCCCTTATCTAGACCCCTGTCACAAATCCCAATCCAGGACACGTACAGCTACTACAGAGGCTCCAAAGTGTGTTCACGAGGCTGAGACCCATGGTGTCGCCTACACCCCACATTCACCACGCCCCTGTGATCCTGCAACCTTCCCAACATGCAGGGACTCCTATCCCCACTCCCTTGTTCACTCACCTCCAGCCACACTAGACTTCACAGGGTCCCACTCACACTGAGAGCTTTCCTACCTCAGCACCTCCACACACAGTTCAGGCTGCTCCTTCTGCCTGGAACACTCTTCTTCCACCCGTGCCCAGAATGCCCTAACCACCCTCCCATGCCCCTCCTTCCACATCTCCTTTCCTGAGCCACCCAGCCCAGCCCAGCCTCAATTCTTGGGTGAGGTCACCCACCAAATGCTCCCACAGTGCGACGTGCAACTTGTCTTCACTGGTATCCCACAGACTTGTGATTCCCCTTGTTTCACTACTTTTTTCCCTATCAGTCTTCCCCAATGGACCTCCTTGAGGATAGGGAACAAATCTCTTCTGGTTCCCACTGTGCCCTCATCAGCTGGTATAGAGCTTTTGCTATTTGTTCAATGAAACGGGTCATGACTGAATGCAAGAATAAATGAACTGGTGGGGGCATCCATGGTATCTAGTTAGAGTAATACCTTCCTGTCCTTCTGTGGCACCTCTCAATGTGGATTTCAGAAGAAGTTGGATATACAGGTCTTGGACTTGGGAAGGAGCTCGGCGGGGGGCGGGGGGGGGGCGGACAAAGTTACTTGGAGCATCAAAATCAACATCTGCGAAGCGTAAAAAACTCCAGCAGGTTTTGATTACAATGGGTTCTATGTGCTTTTACATGTTATTAACCCACTTCATCCTTAAGAAAACCCTCTAAAGTATCATTATCTCCTTGGACAAATGAGGAAGCTAAGGCGCAGAGGAGTTGGACATTCATGTGATTAAAGACATGAAAGTTTGTGGATTTTTCTTTTTACTTTCTTTCTTTCTTTTTTTTTTCCCCCCCAAAAGGTTACCACAAAAGCCAAAAGGAGGGATGGGGGAAAGGCAAGTTTGAAATATTTCCACTCCTGACTGACAAGGCTGCACACACTCGGAGTACCTGCATTCCCACTAACCTCTTTTGAGCCCTTTTCAAGCTGTGGCTCTTCTGCCTCCCCTCCCAAGCCCGGACTGCAGGTCTCTGAGGGCAGTGAATGGGTCCAACCTTCTCTCGGTCCCCAAGGCCTCAGGAGAAAGTAAAGAAAGACAGAGACAGAGGAGAAAGAGAGCAAGGAGAGACACCGAACTTGAAAAGGGAATACAAGGAGGAAATTAATTCAGGGAAGGCCCTGGGAGTGGGGTGGGATAGGGGCAGGTAGGAGGAGGGACTTACAAATTCAGATCTCAAGCCCTCCAGAAACTGTAAGAACTGACCTCAGAGTTGCTGGTGTCCTAGTGCTGCCTCAGTCCTGCCCAGCCCTGACCCTACTCTGGCCCCTCTCTGATTCTGCTCTGTCTGGTCACTCCCTCCCCACTGCCCCCCACCCCTGCCCAGTCCTGACATCTCTCAGACCCATCCATGACCTCTTCTTGACCCAATCCTGACCCTGCCCATATCCCACATGGAACCCACCCTGACCCAACCTCAGCCCAGCCCCCATGTCACTCACACAGAGTAGAGTATGAATCCATGGCCAACTTCCTAACCTCCCGGAATCTCTCCAACTGTCACGGAACCTCCCCCCTGCCCCCAGCTGCAGGCCAGACTGAAGCCCTGAGACCTGCCCCTGGACAGCAGGAGAGACCAGAGAACACAGAGGAAGGGTCAGAGAGATCCAAACCACAAAGGACAGAGCCTGAACCTGGGAAAGAGACCAAGAGACCCCTAGGTGGCCATGAAGGTGCTTGGAAGGAGGGGCTAAAGCAGTTGGCAGGCTGTTTAGTTCATCTGGGAACTGGCCTTGCCCTGCATTTCCACATGTCCCAGAGGCCCCAACCTCACCACAAGAGCACCCAGCCAGATGTCCTTCCAGCAGCTCCCGGTAATACCCAAAAGGAGACCCCAAGCTCTCCGTCCATTCTCCACAGTCACCGGGTCAGCACCCAAGAACCCCTGCCCACTCTCCATAATCACCAGGTCAGCATCCAAGAGCCCCTGCCCATTATCCACAATCGCCGGGTCAGCATCCAAGAATCTCCACTGGTCAGCAGTCGCCGGGGCAGTATCCAAGACACACCGTCCATTATCAACAGTCGCCGGGTCAGTACTGAGAACACACCAGCCATTATTGGCAGTCGCCGGGTCAGTATCCAAGATGCACCATCAGTTACCTACAGTCGCCGTTTCAATACCCGAGATGTTCCACCCATCTTCCAAACTCGCTACTTCAGCATTCAAAATTCTCCGTTAATTACTCACAACTCCCTGACCAATATAGAGTCAGTTACCTACAGCAGCAGTCAAGCCAGTAGCAATAACCGTCCGCCAACAAGCTGGAGTCCACGCTCAAGTATTCAAGGCCTCACATCACCAATCCGGGCCAAAGTCGATGTCCCCCCTTCAATTACTCACAGCCCCACGGCCAGTATCGAAAGGGTCGATTCAATCATCTGGACCTCGCAGGAGAGTTTCAGAGGCTCTGTGGACAGCGCCCAATTCAACCCAAGTACTCTCGACAACAATATCCAGAGCATACAGTCAAGCAGATCCAATGAGATCAATTCTGGCGGGTGAGAGGCAGGGGTCCAGGCAGTGGGCCAGGTTCTGGGCTAGAATTCTGGGGGAGGGGCAGCACTCAAAGGTCAGGGACCAGAACTAAAACCAATATACTGGAGGCTGGAGGTTGGACCCAGGTGTGGCAGGAAGCTGAATCTGAAGGTTGGCTCTGGGTGGTGCTTGGCATAAAGGCTGGATCTGTGATTGATTCAACCTAGGAATGGAATGTAGGGGTGGCAGGGTCTGGAAGCTAGATCTGGAGGCAAGGGAGCCTAGAGGCCGAATGTGGGTGAGCAGGTTCTAGAGGCAGGACCTGGGGGATACAGGGCATGGAGGATGGACATAGAGACAAGAAAGTCTGAAGGCTAGACTGGATGGGACAGGGTCTGGCAGATGGACCTGGGGTGGCTGAGCTGGGTGGCTGGACTCAGTGCTGACACTGGTGGTGGGCAATCTGCTACAGGTTTCAGAACAAGGGTAGACACAGCCATTCACAGCTGCCCATAGGCTGGCGGCTGCTGCATGGAGCCAAGAAGATCAGCCGCCAGCTGAGCCTAGCACTGAGCCTGGTTGGCATGATGATCATCGGTCTCATCTCTCTGGGCCAGCCCTGGATCCACTTCCAGGTGCCACTCAGACCTCCTGGGCACCCTGATGGCTCCTTGACCATCCCCATCAACACCATCCTCTTTGTGCAGTGCCCTGACATCTCCTGCCTACATGAGTACGACCAGAATGCTTGTAAGGCCTGCTCTATACTCACCATTCGTGGGACTCATCCCTCCTCTTTGTCCCAGGGACCCTTCTCTGCCTTCCCTGGGAGGGTCTTCCCTTCTCTTGATAGTTCTCACTACCCCCCAGATAGTCATCCCTTCCCCCAGATGATCCTCACTGCCTCAGAACCATCCTCATTGCCCTATGCTCATCTTCACCTCCATGACTCCCAACCTCACAGTCCTCATAACCCTAGGATCTTACACATTATCCTGAGGCTTTTTCACCCCAGGGAACATGCCCTCATAACACAGACCTGGTTCCTCAATGCTCATCCCACCTCTCCCTGCCCAATAACCTGTTCTCATTGACCCAGAGGTGTTCCCTCCATGCTAAAGGCATCTGCCTTAATATCCCTTCTCTAGAGCCCAATTTCAATTTTCTTAAAATGAGGATGAAGAATCTGCAAGGGAGAGGGTTCATGAATACTCCCAACCTCACTGGGGATCCTCTCCCCCATGCTTAGGGCCCAAGTGCCTCTTTTAGTGTTCCTGGTTTTCTTCCTTCCCCAGATTTGTTGGACTTTGCCTGGGCCTTTTTCCTCCTCGCCAGCATCGCCAGCTTCTGCCTCTGCATTTTACTCATAAACATCGTCTTCTTCACCAGCTCCAACTTGCCCTTGCTGGACTTCTCCAATGTCATCATCAGCATCCTGGCAGGCACGGCACTGAGCTTTTTCCCTCTGGAACCGAGGCGAGAAGTACCTTGCCTAGCGCCCATCATAATATCCAATCCCCTCCCCCACCACATTCCAATCCCATCCCCATCCTCACTTTCATCACCAATCCCAATCCTGTGTCCCTCCAAATCTCCAATCCATCCCCATAAAAAATATGAACTTCCAACACAACCCCATCTCTAGCCCCAATACCAGCTTCCACTTCGCCTCCCATCTCTATCACCAACAAATCTCAAACTCACCCATTTCCCCCTTGGGGATGCCCATCCCCATCCCAAACTGCATTCCAATTCTATCTACTTTTCAATCTCCAAACCATCCCCATCACCATCTCCAACCCCTTTCCAAATCTCAACACCCAATTCAACCCCATACCTAACCCTCCTCAACACTCGTTCCAAACTCAACCCAACCCTATCACCTGTGAACCTCATTTCAAACTCAACCACAACCCACCCCCAACCCCATCCTCCATCCTTATCACTTAAACTTCAACCTCTACCCAATTACCCGTTTCCAGTTCCAACCCCATCCCAAATCCTGTCTCACCACCACCACCTTCTCTGATTGTGTTCAAGCTACTTAGTCTTTCTGAGCCAGTTTTCTCATCTGTAGGGTGGAGATAAAATTTCCTACCACATGAAGGTGTAGTGAGGATTGAATTAGAAAATGTTGGTACTTGATGGTAGCTATTTAACTTTGCCCAAGTCCTTATTCTCCCACCTGACCCAAATAACTCAAAGTTGATACTCTGATTAGAAAAGTCTAGTTTAAAAAGAAGAAAGAAGGGGGAGGAGGAGGAGGAGGAGGAGGAGGAGGAGGGTCTAGTTTTCCATTTGCATGCCAAATACACTTTTTAGAAAAGGAGGTGGGGCAGCATTTTAATTTGGAAATGAAGGATATTATGTTCCTGTCATTTGTAGTAATTGACTACAACTTTTATTTGTATCAGGAAAACATTCTTGGAGAGTGATAGCAAAGCCAAGAATAGGAAACACTCAACTTCCTGTTTCCTTGTGTGCAAAAAGTATTTATCCAATTTGTCTGGTAGCTCTTCCCAATTGTTGAAATATAAGGTACAAAGGGTAGAAAACACCTCAGTTTTATGTCATCTAATATAAGACATTTTTCTACAAAAAAAAAAAAAACATTTCTGCCCATTCCTTTTAATTAAATGGAAAACACCTCCTATATTATCTTTCAATACATAAATTTAAAAATTACCCAGGACTTCAGCACCCAAAATTTTAAAAGTTGAAATATCCAGAATGAGTGGGTTTCTTGTTCCCTTCGTCAGAGAAGCCCAAAATTAAAGACCCAATACAATGATCACAATCAAGCTCAATTCTGGGCTCACTGTGTGTCAGGAAAGGTGCGAATCTCAACAACTCCTCATGATAGCCCAAGGAGATGAGTTCTATGATTACATGCACTTTACAGAGGAGGGAAATGAGGCTCAGAGAGATGGAGTGGTTGCCCTAAGGTGGGAGGGAGAGGCAGGACAAGAGCTCTGGTCTGTTGGCCCCAAAGCCTATGGTTTTAGACACCACCATGGCCTGGTTAAAGACTAAGACTCGTGCTTCCAATGTGCTCTACCATGACATTGGGAAGGAACTTCCTTTCCCACCTGTGCACAGAGGTACAGGGAGGCGACAGAAAGAGGGAGAATACTGAGCAAGGGGTAGGCAGCCACACAACTATGGGCAGGGGTCTGCACACACCTGATGCTCAGCTTCCTAACACCTGTACTCATGCAGGGACCAGCATCATCTTGGGTATCCTGTTCTACCTGATGCAGGCCAGTGGGTACCTGCAGGAAGGCATGACCTACAGGCTGGGGAACAGCTTCTACCTGGCATGGATCGGTGTCTTTCTCTTCCTGATGACTGGTCTGGGCTTGGGTGGGGTTTGGTTTGGGCATGGGTTTTCAGGAAGACAGACAGGGACTGAGTGGGATAGAGTTTGGGATGGGGATGGGTTGTGGACAGGCCTAGATAAGATGGGATAGCGGTGGGAAACAAGATTGGGGAGATGAGGGTGGGGATGGGTGGGCATAGGGCTGGATGTGGGGATGGGGTTGGGTTTGGGTTTGGAAATGGATTGGGGACAGTGTAGGGGTGTGATTGGGCTTGGGGAGGGAATTGGGATCAGGGGTGAGCTGTGAACTCTGCTTCTCACTCCCTCTGCTCTCTTCCTTCTCCAGGTTTCTTTTCCTATCTGAACTACATGAATTTCTGGTCCATCCTGCGCTCCAAGCCATCTGGACTTAGGACATGGGAATGACTCCAACTCTCCAGGCCTGTTCCCATGGTTCCCTGCCAAGTACCTGACAACCCTGCTCTCTAGTTGAGAGTCTTGCCCTTTTCAGTCCCCTCTGAATCCCCCCACTCAGATTAATAATTAGTATATTTAAATAATCTGTATTTTTTGCCCAGAATATTCTCTTAGCTCAGTCCGTTGTTAAGGGTTCTGTGGAAATGCCATCTCTCCATGGGCCCATCCCTTGGGCCCTCTGGGGTAGAGGGATAGGTAAGGGAAGGAACTCAGGAGAAAGAGATGAAAGGCACAAGGTCAACAAAGGGACTGAGCCAGCAGTTCCTGGCATACATACAGATGGTGCCAATCAATATTTGTTGAGTAGCTGAGTCTCTCCAGGCCCTCAAGCCTTTATCTTTTACTTTCATGACCCCCAATAATGTGCCCCTTCTGAGGCAAATTCTCCCTGCACCTACACTTCGCCTCCTGCCTTTACCAGCAACCCTTATCACCACTTCCTCTTCTCCCCTAACCGTCCCCCGACACAGGACTGTTCTTTTCAAAAATTATCTGTTTATTTCTCTACCTATCTTTAAGGCTGTTCGATGTAGCATATTTTTGCTATCAGAGTCATTTGCTGAGCAGGGCAGGGTTGAAACTCAAGTACAAATTTTATCTCCTTGCCTGGGTCCCCCTGCAGGGTCTTGACCTGGGGGTCCCCTCTACCTCCCTCTCGCACAGTGGTTAAGCTGGAAGGGTTGAGTCTCGGCTCTGCCACTTTATTGGCTCTGTGACCTGTGTCCAGGTGTTGAACTATCGGGTCTGTTTCCTCATCTGTAAAATGGGGACAATGATAGTACTTCAACCTAGATGGAGTTTAACATAACACCTAGTCCATAGTTTGTGCTCTTTAAGGGTTGCTAAAATAATCCTGCCCCTTCTCCCCCACAAAAGGTTCTCAAATTTCTTCTTCATCTTTAATGAAAATTGAGCTGCAACTATGTGGCAGACACTAGATCGATAGCAGTGATCAAACTAGACACAAATCCTTGTTTTTATGGCTTGACATTTTGGCAGCGGGGCAAAAATATATGCCCACAAACAAAGAGATATGTTAGGGATAAATGCTATGAGGAAAAATAAAGGAGGGGAAGAGAGACGGGTCTGGGAAGGAGTGGGGGCTCCCTGCCAAGGTGACATCTGAGCAGACACATGACTGAAGAGAGGGGAGCCATGGGGAGAGATTGGGGGACAGGATTCCTGGCAGAGGGAACAGCAAGTGCAAAGGTCCTGAGGTACAAATGTCCTTCCTTGGCAGGTTCCAAGAAGACTAGGGAAGCCAAAGTGCTAATGCAGCCTGAGCAAGGGAGAGGGGGGCAGGGGCAGAGTGGGAACAGGGGCCAGGTCACTCTGGGCTTTGTGGGCCACGGTGAGGGCTTTGCTTTACTCTGAGTGAGGCAAAAGCCAGTGAAGGAAATGTCTCATTTTCTTTTTAACAGAAGGGTATAGGTCTCTTACTTCAGACCATAAGTTTCATGGGAGGCATCTCCTCACTAGAAGTAAGAAAACAATCCAAATGACAAGGGAGACCAGCTAAACAATGTGTGTTCCACTCACAGAAGGGAATACTTTGCCACTGTTTAAGGAATGAAGTCACTCTGTACGTACTGATGGAGGGGAAGACTATTTATGGGACAAAGTGGAGTGGGGGGGGCGGAGCATACGTGTATGCGTGTGTATAGCCATAAAGTAAAAAGTCTACACCACATCGACAGTGGCGACTCTGGTGAGTGGGTCTGAAGTGGAGAAGTTTCATTTTTTTTTTTTTAAATGAAGTCTTTTTTTTTTTTTTTTTAAGATTTTATTTATTTGACAGAGAGAGACACAGCGAAAGAGGGAACACAAGCAGAGGGAGTGGGAGAGGGAGAAGCAGGCTTCCCACCGAGCAGGGAGCCCGATGCGGGGCTCGATCCCAGGACTCTGGGATCAGGACCTGAGCTGAAGGCAGACGCTTAACGACTGAGCCACCCAGGCGCCCCACATTTTTTATCTTCGGGGAAAAAAAAAAGTTTACAATCATGTCAGTTGAAAGACACTCCTTAGAGCTCCGACCCTACCAAGAATCCAAGCCCCCAGGTCTTAGACCATCTAAACTGGGAGGGGGCGTGAGGGCAGGAGATCCAGCCCTCGCTCAGCCCAGGAGTCCTGGCCCCCAGCCCCCTCCTCCCTTAGATCCAGAAGGCCAGCCTTCCAACCCCGGCGTCCAGGCACCGACCCCTCCTCTCGCTGCTCGGGACCGGCCTCTCATTCTGCGCCACGCGAGCACCGCTCCAGAACGCCCCCTGTCAATCTCCGCGCTGGCCCCGCCCCCACCCTGCCCCTGGACTCCGTCTGGCTCGGCCCCGCCTCTAGCCCCACCCTCTCGCCGCTGCCGCGCTGGCAATTCCACTTGCCTCCGGTCTGGCTCCGTCCTCATTCGGGGTCCTGCCCCTTTTCAGCCCGCCTTTGGTGCTGTCCTCAGAATAGCCTGACGCTCATGACAGGACAACGGGGCCCGATATCCCACTGCTCCTTTTATCCGACCCCAGCGACAACATCGTATGGTCTGTTCAGGAAGATTTTAGCGAGAACAGGCATTATTCGCTTCCCCAAGCGCCAAAGTTGGGTTCCCGACACCGGCGCGCGTGCTGGGGGCCTCGGGGCGGAGCCCGGGCTGGCGCGTGCGGCGGGGCCCTGCGAGCGGCGCGCACTATAAAGCGGGACGCGGGGCCACCCTCGCACGCCGTGGAGAGCGTGAGCGCTGGGTGAGCTCTTCTCGGCTTTTTGGCTCCCTTGCGTTCGCGCGGCTGGGCGTTGGGATCTGGGTCGCTCTTGTCACGAGGTGCCCCGGGGCTGCGGCGGGGCGGCCAGGTCGTCGCGTGGACGGGGTCAGGGCCCTTGTGAGACCCCGGCGTGCTCTCCGACGCGGGGCGGGCACCCTTTGGAAAGGGCGCTCGGGCTGGGGAGGACTCCCGCCGCCGGAGCGAAGGAGGGCTTCCAGAGCTAGCGCGCCTTTGCACCGCAGGCCGGCTGCGCCATCTCTGCTTCCCACGTCGCAGGCCTCCGCCATCTTGTCCATTTTTCTTGGGGGGTTGGGGGCGGGGGCTGTCTTTGTGGAGAGCGCGTGTGACACTGAGTTTTTCTTTCTGAGGTTTCCCACTCCCGTGCTAGCTACACGTGTCTTCCTTAGGCAGTCGCTGTTGTTTTTTCGATTGCACGTGGCTGGCATTTTGTACAACCTAGAACAAAGGTTATGGGGGGGGGCGGATAGAGGCAGGATCCCAGGGCTTTCTAAGGAATGAGGGGGAGCGGAGTCTCGAAATGAATTACTGGGTTTTTTCTGAGAACCACGTGGGTGTTCTTTTAGATGAAAGCAGATGGGGCCTTTGTTTACCCTCAGGAATCATTCTGATACGGTCCCTGCAGATATCAGAGTTTTGTGTTCATTCCGTGCATCAGTTTTGTGAAACGTTACTTCTGGGCTAATTGGTCCTTGGGGTCTTGGACATCCATCCGTTTCCTGATTGCCGAGGAGACCCAGCCCCGGGGCAGCTGGCTGATTTTCTTTCTGCCCACCACGACCCAGCAAGAATCCCCTCTCGCTGAGTGTCTTCTCCCTTCCGGCAGCCCCCTGGAAAATCTTTGATACTAACTGTGGCCGTGTCACGAGAGAGAGGATTTTTCTCCTCCATTCATCACTGGCGCGCCCTCTGTCGCTATGTCCGATGTGTTCCTTTCACTTTTTATCATTAAAATCCTCAAGTGTGCTGGGAACTCGACAGAAGTTTAAGTTGTAACATTTTGCCATGGTTGCTTTCTTTGTGCTTCCTGTTTTGAAGGCATGTTTTTAATTTCATCGAAAATAGCTAACACTTTATTGTATTTGTGGTTCCGGAGTCCTCTCCAAAATGTCTTCCTCAGCTGATTTACTCCAAAATGGTGCAGTAAAGGCTCTCTGGTCATTGCATATGCTGCTTATATCTGAGGGGTTTTTTTTCTAGACTAGCTCCCTCCTTTTATCTGCCAGTAGGTTCTTCCAAGGGATAGATGTGTATCCTAGCAGCTTTCACGGTTTCGGGTTACTAACAAGTATGGCCAATGCTGAAAATCTGTAAAACTGGGCAAGGGCTGATAGACACTGGGGTTTCTCCGTGTAGTGGGTTTGAGGACAGTCCCCTGTGGACCTGTGACACTGGGGAGGGTGGGGTATCAGTGATGTCTCATGGGAGACATCACTGGGGGGCTTTCATACCTTCCTGGTGGGTTTTGTGTTTCCCAGTCTCTTAAGTGCAGTTAATTTGGCCTCTGTTCCTGAAGGTGAGTGGCCTTGGGATCTGGTTGCAGTGGGGACCAGGGCTCCCATGATGTCCAGCACTGGGCTCCGATCACCCCTGAGGATGCAGTGCCCCCCCCAGGACCTTTGACACCTGGGGATCTGAGAGGCCCTGGTTTTGATGTCTCTGGATCCCCCCCCCCCACCAGACTGTTTTCTTTCTCCACCCTCACCACGTCCTTCCTGTGTTACAGGTGTATCTTCAAGCTGAGGG
>NW_027762171.1:0-4058 GCF_054177405.1 Leptonychotes weddellii
CTAGAGGAGACATAGGCAGTAACCTCTTTGACATCAGCCACAGCAACTTCTTTCAAGATACATCTCCAAAGGCTAGAGAAACAGAAGCAAAAAGTGAACTTTTGGGATTTCATCAAGATAAAAATCTTCTGCACAGCAAAGGAAACAGTCAACAAAACATAGAGACAACTCACAGAATAGGAGAAGATATTTGCAAATGACACTACAGATAAAGGGCTGGCATCCAAGATCTATAAAGAACTTCTCAAACTCAACACGCAAAAAAAAAAAAAAAAAATCAAGTCAAAAAATAGGCAGAAGACATGAACAGACACTTCTCTGAAGAAGACATACAAATGGTTAACAGACACATGAAAAAATGTTCATCATCATTAGCCAACAGGGAAATTCAAATCAAAACCACATTGAGATACCACCTTACACCAGTTAGAATGGCAAAAATTGACAAGGCAAGAAACAACAGATGTTAGAAAGGTTGTGGAGAAAGGGGAACCCTCTTCCACTGTTGGTGGGAATGCAAGTTGGTACAGCCACTTTGGAAAACAGTGTGGAAGTGCCTCAGAAAATTAAAAATAGAGCTACCCTCTGACCCAGCAATTGAACTCCTGGGTATTTATCCCAAAGACACAGATGTAGTGAAAAGGAGGGCCATATGCACCCCAATGTTCATAGTAGCAATGTCCACAATAGCCAAATGTGGAAAGAGCTGAGATGCTCTTCAACAGATGAATGGATAAAGAAGATGTGGTCCATATATACAATGGAATATTACTCAGCCATCAGAAAGGATGAATACCCAACTTTTACATCAACATGGATGGGACTGGAGGAAATTATGCTAAGTGATCTAAGTCAAGCAGAGAAAGTCAATTATCATATGGTTTCACTTATTTGTGGAACATAAGGAATAGCATGGAGGACATTAGGAGAATGAAGGGGGAAAATCAGAGGGAGAGATGAACCATGAGAGACTATGGACTCTGAGAAACAAACTGAGGGTTTTAGAGGGAAGGGGGGTGGGGGGATGGGTTAGCCCGGTGATGGGTATTAAGGGCGGCAAGTACTGCATGGGGCACTCAGTCTTATATGAAAACAATGAATCGTAGATCACTACATCAAAAACAAATGATGCATTGTATGGTAACTAACATAACATAATAATAATAATAAAAAGGATGTCAGAATGGGCTAAATCAAGCTATCAGTATTTCTCCAAATTCTCAGGTTAAAATAACTTTTATGAGACAATTATCTAAGTTAGAGAGAAAAATGATCAGCAAACACCTTGCTAGAGACAATATCACCTGTCTTTCCTGAAAGAGGCAAGCCTGACTATGGGCAGAAAGAATGTTCACGTTGAAAATAAAATACTGTATAGACTCCAATCATAACCATGAGCTCTTCCTTTGCCCTTACCCATAAATGCCCCCTCCATGTGTATTTTCAAACTTTGTTTTTAGTAGTTAAATATGGACAAATAGATCTGAACATTGCTTTGAAAGAACCACTTTTTAATATCTCTAGCTCCAGTTTTACATGTTTGGCTTGTAAAAGTGTGAATCACATAACATGTCCTCAGCAGCTGCCCTATCCTAAAGCCAGAAAATGTTTCTAGGAATGAGCACATGGTATGAGGAGAAAGACTAATAGGACACAGCTTATATGGTGGGGTCAGTGTTTTTAATAAGGCATAGCCCTTTTGTTCATGAGAATTTGCTAATGGTTCTTATTTTTCTCAGCCATTACCTTACTCTTTATGAAATTCCATATTTCAGGAAATTTTTAAATTTGCGATCAGAGTGTTTTTGTGCAGACTAACAGCACCTTAATCAGGGATTGGCTTAATCTTTTCAAAGCCCAGTGACTATAGTGCATGTCGACAGGGAAACAGGTGGTAACAGTGAGTAAATGTTGAGCCATATTTTGTTCTATCTCCCTAGCAACAAGATAGAAAAAGGTCTATTAGGATACATCGTTTCCAGCAAGGAAGAAAAGAAAATGAGATGCTCCTTGCTTATTTCCATGTGTCCTCAAGTCTCATGTCTACCCCTTTCCTCTAGGAAAAAAAAAATGTGTGGAACATAGGTACAAAGTGATCTATTTATTACACAAATAATGTCATGTAGGCTCTATGAAGATGTTTCAAGATTAGGTCCTCTTTCTTGTCTCCTTCTTATATGGCAAAAGATTGTATTATCGGTACCAATTATTGATTCTCACTTTCTTATTAGAATATGTTATTGCCCCATCCAATGTGTAGACATGTGACTTGCTTTTGGAATGTAAGCAGGAATTATGAATGCCACAGCCAAGCATAAGCCTAAGAGTCCTTACACACGTCTGTGGTTGCTTTTTTCCCTCCTGTCACCCAAATGGCATGTCCTTCAACCTGAATCCTAGAATAAAGAAGACATGTGAAGAATTGCACATGACCCACACCAGACACACAGCCAGTATTTATGTGAAGAAGAAAATAATGTTTGTAATTATGAAAGCAGAGACTTTGAAGTCATTTCTTACTATAGCAATAACTTAGTGAAAACTAGGGAACAAAGAAATCAGCACCAGAACAAACAACTAAAAGATTCCTACCAGGTCCAAACAATAGGCAGTTACAAAGTTGTTATTGATTCCTAGAAAATGGAGTAAGCCATATTTTTATTAATAAAACATTTTCTAAAGCTTTTGTCTGCGATAAGTGTTATAAGCTTATGGGTTTAGGCAAGAGATTGGGAATGTGAAGCTAAGCAGCATACCTTGGCTGTTATTGGTCACTGTAAAAGATATTATATGAAAGAGAAAATTTCAGAAAATAACCTGTGAATTTGACAGCAAGATTGAAAGATGGAATTGTTTATCCTACCTAAACAATGAAAGGTGAAACTGAGAAACAAAGGTCAAAACTCAGTGTTAGAGCAAAGACCAAATCAGGGGTGTGGCCTCACACTCTTCGTTACAACTTCTGAGTTGATTAAAGGAGCATTTATTCAAGAATTTTAGTTGCATAAACTGTCTCAGGGAACAAAAAAGACTAACAGTGTGATCCTTTTTTGGAGAACTGATCACCTTAAATTATCTCAATTTACTTCAGATTACTTTAAGCCACAAGTGGAGCATGTCTTGGAAAGAATTGTGGGTGGTAGTTACTGGTACATTGGAATTATACAGAATAAAAGCTAAACTTGTTTGGAGAGAGCTGTACTGTCAAAGAGCCACCAGCCTGCATTAAAATAACCTGTGGATATCTGAGGCTTAAAATGATCTCTGGGCCCCCAATAATCTGCTTGCCCCCAAAGAGGGAATATTTTTAATGCTCTATGCCAACGTGGCCAAGGAGGGTGAGGGAGAATTATGAACTCCTCAGAAGGTAGAACCAAGAACCACAGACAAGGAAAACCTATTTCCATGGAGCAGACACTGGGACTTAATAAAAGAAGACTGTCTAGCAATTAGCTAGTGGGGGTAGAAGGATTTCCAGAATTCCTACAGTGAAGTTGAGTGCCTCCCAATCTTCCCCTTTTGGAAGGAGAGTGTTTCTTGAGATAACCCTGCCCTGATATTTTTATGCTGATTATATGCTGGGCAGCCTGTTATATTTATATCATCTATATCTATATCTATCTATATCTATATCTATATCTATATCTATATCTATATCTATATTTATATATATATATATATCTGGATAACAAAGGATCAATATGGCCTAGAATGTTATCATGAGAGCTAGAATTTTAACTATTATGGTGTGATTAGATGGCACTTTGGGTATTAGAGAAGGGAGTGAATACTGCAGACTTGAGGGAAGGAGTAATATTTGTAATAAGGGTGGGATTATGGTAGATTCCATTGTTGTACTCAATTGTTCCTTCCCAACCTCCATGCAAAAAGGATATACTCTACATCTCACAGAAATTGGGCTTGGACAGAAGAAAGAGAAATTAAGGAGTCGATCCCATTTACAATTGCACCCAAAACCATAAGATACCTAGGAATAAATCTAACCAAAGAGGCAAAAGATCTGTACTCAGAAAACTATAAAATACTCATGAAAGAAA
>NW_027762172.1:0-298 GCF_054177405.1 Leptonychotes weddellii
GGAGCAAGTACCACACATGGCCATTGGAACAATGGTTTTACAGAATACTTTGGTATTACCTATTTTAAATGTTTATTCCTTTCAAAAATTCTTTGTGCATGTATTAAAATACACATAGGGGCGCCTGGGTCGCTCAGTCGGTTAAGCAACTGCCTTCGGCTCAGGACATGATCCCAGGGTCCTGGGATTGAGTCCCACGTTGGGCTCCTGCTCAGTGGGGAGCCTGCTTCTCCTGCTCCACCTCCTTGTGTGCACTGTCTCCTTCTCTCTCTGTCAAATAAATAAATAAAGTCTTAAA
>NW_027762173.1:0-298 GCF_054177405.1 Leptonychotes weddellii
ACTGTCCAAAAGAGTTATTCTTGGACATTCTTCATTTTAAAACACAAATATATTCAAATATATAGCATCAATTTAGCTGGGTGTTCTAACTATCCAAAAGTATATTTAATGAGCAATATAGCTGGTATGGAAAATGCACCTAGATCATCTAGCCAAAAGGGCCATAAGATTCTTTATGACCTCACTGATATGAGGAATTCTTAATCTCATGAAACAAACTGAGGGTTGCTGGAGTGGGGGGCTGGTGGGAGGGATGGGGTGGCTGGGTGATAGACATTGGGGAGGGTATGTGCTATGG
>NW_027762174.1:0-298 GCF_054177405.1 Leptonychotes weddellii
CTGTGCAGCCAAAATACAGAATATCCAGTATACAAATGTTACTACTTCTGGTGTATTTAAAAGATCAAAGAGGGCACCTGGGTGGCTCAGTTGGTTAAGCGACTGCCTTCGGCTCAGGTCATGGTCCCAGAGTCCTGGGATCGAGTCCCACATCGGGCTCCCGGCTCAGCGGGGAGCCTGCTTCTCCCTCTGACCCTCTCCCCTCTCATGCTGTTTCTCTCTCTCTCTCTCTCAAATAAATAAACAAATAAAATCTTAAAAAAAAAAAAAAAGATCAAAGAAACAAACGCCCGCACTC
>NW_027762175.1:0-298 GCF_054177405.1 Leptonychotes weddellii
GTTGAAATAATCACTCATTGCTTTCTGTAATCTAAGTTCTTTGTGTCAAGTTTGATCACTGAAAGGTCAGATACCTTGACTTCATTGTTTTTGGCAGCTATACAAGGTCATGAAACAAATCCCTGTTCATTTTTATTCTGATTTTAGTGTGCTTTTAGCTTCTATCATACTTCATATGAAACATAGTCATAAGAAAAACTGATTCTCTTCAAATCAGCTGTTAAAAATAACTTTACTATTTTATCCAATTTTCAATTTATAAGGACATTTGTGATATGTTTTTATAAGGATATATTTA
>NW_027762176.1:0-298 GCF_054177405.1 Leptonychotes weddellii
CCCCAGTCTGCTTTCTGGTTTGTTTGTTTTTTTAAGATTTTATTTATTTATTTGACAGAGAGAGACAGCGAGAGAGGGAACACAAGCAGGGGGAGCGAGAGAGGGAGAAGCAGGCTTCCTGTGGAGCAGGGAACCCAATGCGGGGCTCGATCCCAGGACCCCGGGATCACGGCCTGAGCCAAAGGCAGACACTTAACGATTGAGCCACCCAGGCGCCCCTTGTTTTGTTTTTTTAAGATTTATTTATTTGATGGGGCGCCTGGGTGGCTCAGTCGTTAAGTGTCTGCCTTTGGCTCAG
>NW_027762177.1:0-298 GCF_054177405.1 Leptonychotes weddellii
TCTTACTATGCTAACCATCACTTGCTGAATCCAAGGCACCATCCTGGCAGTTTCCACTCTTTCCTGTGTGCTGGGGCCATTTTCTTTTTCTTTTTTTTTCAGAATTTTTAACTTTATTATCAGCTACTGAGCTATGAGATACAAACCAATCAAAAACATTAAAGTTGCTTGAAACAGGTGTGTATATTTACACTACACAGAAGCCAGAGTCCTATCTTCTGATCCCAAAGCCATCCCTCTGGGGAAGGATGGCCTCAGCTAGGGGGTAAAGGAACACTGTTAAGTTACAATAGTAAGA
>NW_027762178.1:0-298 GCF_054177405.1 Leptonychotes weddellii
GAAAGTAAGGATGTTTCAAAATTGTGCTGTATATTTTGAGTAAATCACGGTAAGTTAAATCCCGTACGTGTTTATTGAGTGTGTACTAACTGCATTCTATGTCTCTCCTGAGATTGTAAAGACTAGCGGGGTGTGCAGTCTTTTTTGAGGGAGACTCCCACAAAACTGGGCAGTGCTTTGAAGGGAGCAAGGAGCGGCTTCTTCTGCCTTGTGAGCTGGTGGAGAGGTTTCCCAGAGATGAGGCTTGAGCTAGACCGTGTGCAGATGTGGGGCGCAAGGGGTTCGTTCAGAACACAAC
>NW_027762179.1:0-298 GCF_054177405.1 Leptonychotes weddellii
AAAGAGAAAAATTACCCCACGGCTTGAAATAACAGAGTCCTATGCAGACCATCTAGGGAGAAATAAAAAGACAACATAGGGAGTGGGGCTGGACAGCCAGGGTCAGGGCACTTGCAGGGACACCTGTTCTGAGGACGTTTCTTACAGGTACTTCAGGGTTGTGGGTGTTCCCAGAATTTAGCAACCCGTGTTCACAAAGGGCTGCCGGTGTTGGCTTGGAGGCTCTGCTTGGGGAGCTGGATGGTCCTCAACTTATGCGGGGCAGGCCCCCTGTCCTCCAGGATGTCCAGGCCTCTGT
>NW_027762180.1:0-298 GCF_054177405.1 Leptonychotes weddellii
CTTGTGGCACTTTTGATTGTTTTGGTCAATTGTGTTATCCCAGATAATTCTCTATTTTCTATAGGTTTTTAAATTTATTTGCCCTGAGCTATGGAAAGTAACATCTTCATTTCTTAAAATTTCCTCGCTGAAAAATAATCAGTATTCACATTTTAGTATATTTCTGATCTTTTTTGAAGCATACCTTGCAGTCGTCATTTAGTGTATCTTACACTGGTAGGAAATTGCCTCGAAGAGTCTGTTTAGGAGTTCAGCTACATCCTTCTCCCTTGCAACTTCAGTCTTCTATGTGTATCCC
>NW_027762181.1:0-298 GCF_054177405.1 Leptonychotes weddellii
CAGAAATAAAAAACATAGAAGTAGTAATAACATTCTTCTCCCAAGTGGTTCTTAAACTTATCGTAATAGAAGAGACTTTAAATAAAAGATAAATATTCATCCATTCAATAAATATCTGAGTTCCAAACAGGCAGAACTTACTGTTCTATGTATTTTTATAAAAATCATCAACTTTTATGAGGCCAAGCAGGCATAATTGGAAAAAAAAAAAAAACATAGCACTGGAAAATCCAGACATAAATATTAAAACACACACACACACACACAGAGTATATATGTAAATGCCCCATGCAAAGGA
>NW_027762182.1:0-4058 GCF_054177405.1 Leptonychotes weddellii
AGAGGAGAATGTATGGGAAGTGGCCCAGGCTCCGGATTTCATTAGCTGTCCCTTAGCCCCTCACCCTGTCTCACTGCGACAACAGGCCCCCAAGCCCGGCTCTGGTTTGATGGATGTGCCCAGAGCAAGTCACACGTTCTCTGGGTGGGGGGGTGTGTGTATGGCAAGAACAGAGGGGACCCCTGAACTATGGCAGCCCTTCCAACCTTACTCCTTTTCTTCTCCCCTCCCCCTCCCATTTCCACAGTTTATATCGAGGGTGTGAAAGTCAAAACAAATACACTCATCCTGACACCATGTACCAGAGAGAACCTCAACGCATTCCAAAAAAAGCCAAAGCAGGCACACATTGAGGATTTTTAAATCCAAGGTCCACTGCCCTCCCCCCTCACCCTTTCCACCCCGAGCAACACAGCACCTGACTGACCAGCACATGTTCTACTCGCACATATTTTGAGAAACAGAGTTTCGAACAGACCAAATTCCAAAGTTATTTTTTAACTTCTTTGCCCACAGGAACCAGGCCCTCGGTGGCCTGACCAGCATCCTCTCCCAGCCCCGGGTGCCAACTCCCTGGCAGGAAGATGGTTCAGATTGGTTTTGCTCCTGTGGGGCATTCTCTGCTGGAGGACTGTTGTCTTCTTAGAAACCCTCTCCTCCGGCCCAGGTTTGGTGGGTCCTCACTGCCAGGGCGCTCAGGCCAGGCCTGGGGGAGTCCGGAGTTCTGGCCCTGGGCTGTGCTCTGGGGACAGGATGTGCAGGGCCCAAAGCAGCTGTGGGTCCAGAGGACTGTGGCCACCTTTCAGAAGCCGGGAAGATGGGTGTGTGGGTGCTCAAGTCTGGTCTGACGAAGGAATAGTGGGCCCCATTCTCAAGCCTATCTCAGTCTAGTCCGGGACACACAGGAGCACTGCACACCACTGGGCTTGGGGCAGCCCCCCACAGACCTGGACCCCCAGTCTGGGTTGGAGGATATGGCGGGCTTAGGGCAAAGGGGAGGAGTATGGGCCTAGTGGCCCCACATCTCATCTTGGGAAAGGTGCGAGGCATGTACCTGGTTTGTAAATCCAGGGACCTGCTTCCCTGGATGAGTAAAGGTCAGAGCTTGAGAAGCAGGGAAACACAGGCCCAACAATGGTGGCAGAGGGAGAGGGAGGTGGACAGGAGGTGTCAGTCCTCACCTCACCAACTCTGGGCCCTCCGACCCCAACCTCTCCATCCAGAGAGAGGTAAAAATGGTCTTTTTCAATTTAGCCATTGAATAGCTGATGGGGACACCTGGGTTGCCAGGGCCAAAAAGGCCAAGAATACTTATAACCTCCAAATTTCTGGAATCTTCTGAATAAAGGGTGGTTTGGGGGTGTATGCATATGTGTTTATAATAAACCAGAGAAGGGAAAGACTGCTGAGCCAGCCAGGGAGCTAGGTGTCAAAGATAAACACGGCCAGACATTAAAGGGGTGAAAACAGATTTTATTCAGTAACCACTGACAGTGGGAGGAAGAACTGAGCTTGGCAGAGGTGACGGGGCATCTCAAGGAAGGAGGGAGGGGCGAGCGGGGGCTCCCGTAGTCAGAGAAGTGATAAATGACAAAGGATTGGCCGGTGTAAATGCAATTAGGCCAGGCGCGCCTTCTAGCTGGCGATGATCAAAGTCTGGATTCTATCCTCCCACAGAGACCGGGAGACAGGCCCTATCCTTCCTGATGATCACATTTCAAAGGAATGGCTTTCAGGTCCTTGAGAAAGACACTCCTGAGTTGTAGGAGATAAGTGTATACCTCAAAGGGACAGAGGAAGGAGTCATCATCATAAACCCTTTTAGGGAAATGTTCTCAGAAAGGTAAATCAGGGGCCTATCAGGAGGTGTTTGGCAGAATGAACACTAAATTCTCTCCAACAAGCCCTATGCTTCTAGAAGCTGAGCTAGAGTTTGGTGCAGGGGGTTGAATGGATTTGTTATATGCTGGGTTCTGCAATTCTCACGGGCACTTCACATCCCCTCCTTGAGATCAGGGTGAGGGCCTGATCCCCCTGAAGCTGGAGTGGGTGTTCACGGTGGAAGGAGGCCAACCTGCCTCCCTGCTTCCGATGGCGTGTGTCTGAGACGGATGGTGTGGGCCCCCCCCCCCCACTCTGCAGCAGAAGAAAGACAAGTCGTGGGAGCAATGGTGGGTGCCCACAGCTCCTGACCGACACCATGGTACAAAATCCTCAGTTTGCAGAAAGGACTCCCTCCATATACACTAGGATTCTGGAAGCACCTTCAGCAACCCCAGGTAAGCCCAAACCGCCGTCACTTAGCCCCATGATGCCAGGACCCTAAGGATGCTGGGTCCTCCTGGTTCCTAATATGAGGGGCCTCTCGAAATGATGTGGGGGTGGGTTATGGGAAAGGTGGGGGTGGAAGAAGAAATCAGAAGGTCAGTCCCGAGCAGGAAGGAGAGGGAATGGGGATGAGAGTTGGCTTCAGAGCCTGTGCAACCAGAACCAAGGTGGTGAAATTCTTCCAGCATCCTCCAGAGGGCGCCTGGGTCTCTTGAAAGGACCAATTCAGGCACATCCTGAGCCCACCAGGCAGATGGCTGCACCCACCGTCCACTCCGAGTAGAGGCCCCCAGGAATCTCGCAGTGGCGGGGGCATGGCTCAGCAGTGATAAGTGACGGTGTAGACACTGTCCTGCCCACATTCCAGCAGACCACCAGTGCACTCAACCACTGGCCCCCTACACTTTTCAGAGAACACTAGGTCAGGAAACCCCTTCTCGGGGAGACCCAGGTGTCCCCCACCACTCCTAGCAGCTGCCCAGGTGGGCTGGGGGAGAGTGGTCAGGCCCCCTCTGCCTCATCCCTGCCAGGTAACTGCCTGCCAAGGACAGCTGGCCCAGGACGCCCCTCCCCCCAACAGAGCCATCAGAAGAGAACCTTCCCCGTCTCCACTAACACCCCTCCCGCTTCCTCCCGCTTCTGCAGCCCCTAGAACTATGACACACTGGAGCGGGGCCCATGACAGTGCCTCATGGGGCTAGGATCCGAGGGGCTGAGGGAATGTGCTACCGACCCCTCACAGATAACATTCTAGATACCTGGACCCTGGAATTCCTGATCAACTTCTAGATCTTTCCCAGTACACCCTGTCAAGGATTGACTGTGCCCGCCACTGCGTTTCCCCCCTCCCGATGCATGACAGATGTGGGGGTCAGCCATTAGCCTAGGGCCAGGTCTCCCTACACTGGCGAGGAGCTCAGGGGAGTGTGAGAATCCTAAATTCCAACCAGCCTTCTCCGGTCATAATGAAGTCATATTTTGTGAAGGCTGGAAGACAGAACATAGTTTAAGCTATTAGCTCGGTTTGTCATCTTTCAGTATTTAGCATAGGATATATGGGCCCATGTTTTACTCCTGTCCTGGGCCCTCCCAATGTTAAGGGCAGGCCTCAGAAGATCCCTTGCGTAGTGCTCCTGAAGGGTATGGCGGGGAGGGTCCCCCTGTGGCCTCCTGGGAGGGATGAGACTAGGGACGAGAAGGAAGCTGGGCCAGGGCCAGCTTGGCTGGTGTGGGAAGCCAACTCAGCGAGGACCCCTGGAGAGAGCCAGCGAAGGCGGGAGGCAGGGAAGGCAGGTCCCGTTGGCCCTCTCTCTCACTTCTCTGTCATTAGCAAGGCATTCAGGCACAGGGTAGCCTCCCCCCTCCTAGCTGGGCCACCAGAGGCCACCGCACTTCCCTTCTGCTGCCTGCCAGGCAGGGTGGGCAGGGGAGAGCACCGGACTAAGAGCCAGGGGGTCTGAGTTCAGGGCCTGGCTCTGCAGTTTCTCCCCGTTTTTCCTTTGCAGAGTGGCCATAGTCCTAAGAGTCCAGCTCCTCCTTGGGTTTTCCTCTCCTTTGTCAAAGGAGAACTTCGGTCTCAGCGTTGTGCCAGCAGGGGAGCACCAGGCAACGGTGGCCAGTGTCGCCCCTGGCTCCCCTGCCCCCGCACCGGAGCCCCCCACCCCACCCCCTGGCAGCGGTAGGTCCTCCCTGAGACAGGGAAGCAGAGTTCCAAGTGTGGCTGTGCGGAC
>NW_027762183.1:0-298 GCF_054177405.1 Leptonychotes weddellii
AAGGCAGGTCAGGAAGCACATTTGCATGGAGGCCCCTCCCACTTCTGAGGCAGGGGGAGGGGATAAGAGAGTTATGGGGGAGCCAGATCCAGGGTTGGGGTCTCAGAAGGCTGTGCTCTTGGGGTGCCTCCATCATGGCCTGGGCTCTGTTACTCCTCACCCTCCTCACTCAGGACACAGGTGAGACCTCCAGGAAAGGAAGCACAGGGACATCTGAGCTCATTGTTTGTCTCCTCCTCAGACTTACCGGGGCCCACCCACTAAACTCACTAGATTGTGTTCTTTCTTTTTCAGGGTC
>NW_027762184.1:0-298 GCF_054177405.1 Leptonychotes weddellii
CCTAAATTCTATGAACACTAACTGCCCTTTTACAAACACAAAGTGCAAAACCTGCCTCCGGCTTCTCTAGGACAAAGAGAAATGAATGGACTTGGCACGAGAACTTGCAGTGGCCACAGAAGCAGAGACAGACCTGGCTGAAATTCTGGCTCGGGCTCTCTCTTCTTCATCTTGCAAAGCCTCCTCATACTGAGATGGGAAAGAACTCGGGTCAGTCCCGTGAAACTTGGCCAGCATCTCCAGGACTTTCATCTTGGTGGTTTCAGCGTGGGCTCTCGGGCCCCACAGGAATTCAAAC
>NW_027762185.1:0-298 GCF_054177405.1 Leptonychotes weddellii
CTATTGACTTTGTGGTTGCTATCCTGCTATGGATATTTCTCAAGCCTAGCTATTGACTTTGTGGTTGCTATTCAGGAAGATAAACAGAAGGGGAAGTGAGCCTCCATATGATGGTTCTTGGAAAGTCATATAACACCAGAGCACAAAATCGGAACCCTTACAAGTCTGCTCTAGGAAGAGACATCCCCCTCTGAAAGGGGCTCTGGAAATGAAAAGGCAGAATTCTAGGTAGAGCATTGTGGCCTCGGTAGATGAGGAACTACAGAGCAGAAGTGGCTCACTTCATGGAGGCTCACTC
>NW_027762186.1:0-298 GCF_054177405.1 Leptonychotes weddellii
AATCACTGTATTGTACACCTGAAACTGATAAAACACTGTATGTTAAAAGTATGTATGTAATTAAAATTTTAAAAAATTTAAAAATGTTGACACATTTCTTTTTTTTTTTTTTAAGATTTTATTTATTTGACAGAGAGAGACACAGCGAGAGAGGGAACACAAGCAGGGGGAGTGGGAGAGGGAGAAGCAGGCTTCCCGCCGAGCAGGGAGCCCGATGCGGGGCTCGATCCCAGGACCCTGGGATCATGACCTGAGCCGAAGGCAGACGCTTAACGACTGAGCCACCCAGGCGCCCCTG
>NW_027762187.1:0-298 GCF_054177405.1 Leptonychotes weddellii
GTTATTATCATTGATAATATTATTATTTTATCTTTGAGGACATGCATATTCACCAATGCATTGAGACAGAAATCCATCATTGATCTACCCCACAAGTAACTTTGTGCTAAACAAGAATCAGTGGTCTCCTTATATAGCATCTTAGTAACATTTAGCGAAACAAAAGGTACAAATTTTAATTCACCTTTTCATTATTTCATGAGCCTTGAGAAAAAGACTTCTCAACTCATTTAGGCAAAGTATAGTTTATTTTTATATCTCCAAAAGGAATTTATTCCGCTTTTTAATTATTTGGTCA
>NW_027762188.1:0-298 GCF_054177405.1 Leptonychotes weddellii
CCATCCATGACAGGGAGTGGCATGGTCACGTGGAGAACCCCAAATATCACGGGGCCCCAGGGGGCCTACGCCTGGGCCTTGCATCACTGGGAGCAAATTAATGGCAGCGTTTCTAATCATGCAGCTCGGGTTAAGACGGACATTCCGACCTGTGACATGTTGGGAGGCCGAAAGCGAGCATCCCTGCCCCTCTCCAAGTGGGTAACAGCAGGTGCCTGCCCCCTGGCTAGCTGACGGGCCTGTTCCTTTGAGATAGCAGAGCTTAGTGCTGAAGAGTGGGTCATCCAAACACCGGCCC
>NW_027762189.1:0-298 GCF_054177405.1 Leptonychotes weddellii
GAAAAGATGGAAACTATTAAGCTACCAAGTCACCTTACCTTTTCTAGATTAAGATGGGACTTATTATATAAATTTGTTTCCTTGACATAACCACCTCCATTTTTATGGAGTCACCTGGGGCTCTGGTGAACACAGAGCATGAGACTGACTTAGATAAATCTGAGTGTGCTGGATTACTACTGTTTCTTCTCTTCTCCTATGCTGGACTACGACTTTGGGAGTGCCCTTGTGACAACTCCCATTAGGTCATTACCTCTCAAAGATTCTGGCTAGGACAACGGGAGCCCATAGAAATTCC
>NW_027762190.1:0-298 GCF_054177405.1 Leptonychotes weddellii
GCTCTTTCTCTCTCTGACAAATGAATAAATAAAATCTTTAAAAAAATATAAAAATTTTAATGGTTAAAACATAAGTCTGTTGAGGGGTGCCTGGGTGGCTTAGTCATTTAAGCATCTGCCTTTGGTTCAGGTCATGATCTCGGGATTCTGGGATCCAGCCCCACATTGGGCTCTCTGCTCGGCGGGCTGGGGGGGGGGGGGTGAGTCTGCTTCTCCCTCTCACTCTCCCTCTGTGCTCCTCTCCCTCTTTCTCTCTCTCTCAAATAAATGAATAAAATCTTTAAAAACAAACAAAAAA
>NW_027762191.1:0-298 GCF_054177405.1 Leptonychotes weddellii
AAATCATATTACATATATACATGTATAGAGTGTGGGGGGGAGACATACAGAGAGAGAATTCATACTGAATACTTGTGTGTATATATATCTTTACCTGGGCCAAACTATTCTTATACCCTTTGCACAAAGCCATCCAGGCGCCTGGGTGGCTCAGTTGGTTAAGCGACTGCCTTCGGCTCAGGTCATGATCCCAGAGTCCCGGGATCGAGTCCCACATCGGGCTCCCGGCTCAGCAGGAAGCCTGCTTCTCCCTCTCCCACTCCCCCTGCTTGTGTTCCTGCTCTCGCTGTCTCTGTCT
>NW_027762192.1:0-4058 GCF_054177405.1 Leptonychotes weddellii
TCCTAGAGTAGTGCTACAACTCATATTCATTTCTCAAAAGACAAAGATGGAAGTTCTCAAGAGAATGAACCACAGTGAGCCCTACAAATCTGTTACTGCTGAGTCTATTGCCCAGGATGTTCAAAGTGACAATGAAATACATTTGCAATAGCTAGAAAGTTAGTATTGAAGCTGAGAATTATAGTCTCCAGTGAAATGATTCCTCCTTCTCAGTTAACACCATCAGAACCATTCAGCATGTAGCAGATGTTCATGCCACACTGCCCGGCAAAATCTTCAAAGAGATGTCAAAAGCCACGATTTTCTTTAAGTAAAGTTTGTATTTCCCTCATACTGTGAAAAGGAAATGTAAAATATAAACGTATGTGTTTGTATACACATATACACACGTCCTATACATATATGTTTGCATCTGTACAATTATCTCTTCATAAAATTTTGTAAACATTCCAAATGGCACAGAACTGAGTAGACAGCTAACCATACATACTTGAAATGAGTTTTTCTATTATAATATTTTAATTTGCTGTAGTCAATATAATTTTTGTCAAGTTGCATAAAATGTTTCATACCATGGGATTCATTGAGACATACATGTGAGATGAATAACTGCCTCAGAAACATTCCTCCTTATGTGAATCATTTGCTTCTCAAAAGAGTTAATGAAAGCAGAAACTAAAGGTTATACAATATGGCTTTTATCAAAATGTCTTCCCTCTAAAATGCTAAGTTATGAAATTTTAACAAAATTATCAGGTTGTTTGTACACACTGAGACTCTATATTATGTCAAATATCTCAAAAACTGACCTCTCATGTGCCAGCAAAACCTAAGTCTGCCATTATTCTTTTACTTTTTCTATGCTTATTTCTGTTACTATTTTCAGATTATAATCTGCCACATTTGTTGTGGATCTGCCAAGGGAGTTTTTAAGATCTAAATATATACAAATTGGTTGGGGAAAAAGAAACTAAATTTAGGAGTAAATTCTGATTTATAGGAATTTTATAGAAAACACTTATGATTTTGATATATTAAAATGTACAATAAACTTTATAATTAAAATCAGAATGACCTGGGAAGCAAGTTGTTCTTACTTAACAAAACACAAAATTGGATTATATCAATTGGCATTTTTAGGTCTCATTAGAAAGCCAGAGAGTTTGACTCAGTGATTTATAAATTCTCCTGTCTGATGAGACTTTTAAAATTCATTTACTGTTAGGCCTAGGTCAGGAACTGATCTCTTTAAGCTCTGCTAATAAAATAAAAAAATAAAGCAGTTTACCTTGTGGAGAGTTATTAGCATTACATAGTAGAAATGTATGTTTTGTTAATATTTCCTTTACTAAAAACTTAGGAAAAACTGATTATCCATTTTTTGTAGTTATTTCCAGAGAGTTGGAAGTTCCAAGAAGTAGGTGTGTTTTACAAAGACAATTAAAATTTCGTTTGTGTGATATTACCTCCTCCTCTTAAGAAGCTTGCTGACTTGGACATGTGCCCCAGGAAAGAATAGCATTGCTTTGGAAAAGAAAAGCCTCATACTAACTCATTACTTGTACTTTCCCAAGCTTCTAAGATACCTTGGTTGAACTGTTCTAAGAGATGTTTCATAATGGCATACAGCTCATACTATAAATTTATCCCAAACCAATTACTCATGGATATGAGGTTGTTTCCCACAATAATAATTATTTTAAATTTTCCTCGCTTTTCACAATATAATGCTCTTAAATAATGATCTTTTCTTCTGGAATTTAATATAACTAATTATAAAAACAAACACACTGCTTACAATAACCTTCAAAAACACCATATTTCTCTACTGTCCCCAGGAGGTTCCAGAATGCAAAGGAATGGTTTATCCACATTGGCTGTTTTAAAATCCTGATATATTTTCCAGATGCCTGCTTATTATTCTATGGTTCATAGCAACAAAGTAGGAAAATTAGTGAATGAGTCATTTCTACCAAGACTTTACACAGTGATTTTGGCTAAGTTGCCTAAACCTTGCTTTGAATTCTTCTTTATCAAGAGAAGAACAAAAGTTACAGAAAAGGAGTTACATCACAAAAAAAAAAAAAACGGTTGAATAAGAATCTTCAGGAATTCGTTCTTCCATCAAAAAATTTTCAAGCTGGCAAGAACTATCTGGAACAACTATTGTGGCACTCAGGAGTCTAGACAAACACTTGTTGGTTGGCTGATTGCGGTAGAAAGAGGTTGACAAATTTCATTGTTTTGTGTGTGTGTGTGTGTGTGTTTCACTTAGTGACAACATCCCCCATTCCCAAGCCCTGTGGCAACTGTAGGGATGGCACCCATGATCCTCATGTGGTTAGCCCATGTCAGTTTGGGGAATAAGGACTTTGTATTCCAAAAGTAGGGATTATCCATTGTGGCAATTGCTTTTAATAGCTAAAGGGCCAGCACATAGGCTGACCATTATATCAAGCCATGCTGACTGAAGTGGCTTCTCCAACCACACTGGTCAGAGGAAATTTAAAAACATAGATGCATTTTTAAATTTTTCTTTTCTTATTGGACCTAGACACTCAGGGAAATCTCTGTGAGGTCATTGACTAACTGCCATGATAATAAAACAGACACTCAAGTGACCACATATAAAAAGGAACATAGTTTTTGTACAAACAGATTGGAAAAGTCACTAAAAAAGGGATAGATCCAGCTTTCATCAAATAACAATAGCAACACCTGCAGAGGGGATAGAATCTGATTTCTAGAATTACCACATCATAATATTCAGACTTCCACATCTCAACAAGATAATTATAAAGCACACAGAGAAGCTGAAAGTATGGCCCATTCACAGGAAAAGAAATAAATTAACAAAACCATCTCAAACATTGGACTTACTAGACAAAGACTTGAAATTGACTGTCTTAAATATGCTAAAAGAGCTAAAAGAAACCATGAAGAAAGAACTAAAGGAAGTCAGGAGAACAGTATATGAATGATTCAGTAAAAGGCAAGAAATTTGTACAATCTGAAGACATACATCAATGAATCAATCAGTAATATCAATACAAAGATAGAAATTATAAAAAAAAAAAAACTAAAAATTCTGGAGCTGAAAATAAAACAGCTGAAATTATTTTTTTAATTTACTAGAAGTATTCAACAACAGATTCAAGCAGGCAGAAGAAAGAATCGGTGAACTTAAAGATAGTTTGATTGAGATTACCCAATCTGAGGAGCAGAAAAAGAAAAAAAAAAAAAAAAAGCTCTAAGCTTCCATGGCATGCTATTAAATATACCAACATATGCATGATGGGGGTCCCAGAAGGAGAAGAGAGACAGAAAGATCAGACAAATATTTGAAGAAATAGTGGCCAAAAACTTTCCAAATTTATTCCAGGAATGCAAAGGTGGATCATCTCAATAGATAAAGAAAAAATGTTTGACAATATTCAACACCCTCTCATGACAAAAACAATCAGCACACTAGGAATAGAAAAGAATTCCTTAACATGATAAAGGACATTTAGGAGAAAACATCAGTTTACATCATACTGAATGGCAAAAGACCTAAAACTTCTACCCTAAATCAAGAACAAGAAAAGAATGTCTGCATTCACCATTGGTATTCATGATTGTACTGGAAGTCCTAGCCAGAGAAATGAGGCAATAAAAAAATGACAGACATCTAACCTGGAAAAAATGAAGTAAAACTAACCCTATTCACAGATGACACAATCTTGTATACAGAAAATTCCAGAGTCCACAGACAAAAAGGCTACAGAAAATAAGTGAAGTTAGCAAAATTGTAGGATATAAAATAAACACACAAATAAATTTATGTTTCTATACATGAAGAATAAACAATTCAAAAAGGAAAATAACAGGACAATTCCATTAACAATAGCATTCTAAGACTAATTTTTTTTTTATTCTTATGTTAATCCCCATACATTACATCATTAGTTTTAGATGAAGTGTTCCATGATTCATTGTTTGTGCATAACACCCAGTGCTCCATGCAGAATGTGCCCTCCTCAAGACCCACTACCAGGCTAACCAATTCTCCCACCCCC
>NW_027762193.1:0-298 GCF_054177405.1 Leptonychotes weddellii
CAGAGCAAGATAAAGGCATAGCAGGTGATGAGGGTGGCGTCGGGGAGAGGGTGATATTTTACAGAGGTGGTCAGGAAGGGCTTCTTTGAAAAGATACTCCGAAAGATTACAGAAAGTGTGGACCCTGGGCGCCTGGGTGGCTCAGTCAGTTAACTGTCTGCCTTCGGTACAAGTCATGATCTCAGGGTCCTGGGACAGAGCCCCGCATCGGGCTCCCTGCTCAGCGGGGAGCCTGCTTCTCCCTCTGCCTCTCCCCCCTGCTCATGCTCTGTCTCTCTCTCTCAAATAAATAAATAAA
>NW_027762194.1:0-298 GCF_054177405.1 Leptonychotes weddellii
CGTCCTTCATGGGATGGCACTGTGTGAGAAAACAGCGTCTGTGAACCAGGAAGCCATTCTTTCTATATTCTGATCGTGGATTTCCCAGCTTCTAGAAACAAATTTGTTGTTTATAAGTCACCCAGTCTATAGTGTTCTATAACAGCAGCCCGATGGACTAACTGTTGATGTGGTTCGTTGTTTCAAACCACAAAACCCTTTAAACCCATATTGTGGAGGGGCGCCTGGGTGGCTCCGGCGGTTAAGCGTCCTACTCTGTTTTCTTTTTTTTAAAGATGTATTTATTTATTTATTTGAG
>NW_027762195.1:0-298 GCF_054177405.1 Leptonychotes weddellii
ACAGAATTTTAAAAGGAATAAAATATTTAAATAGAAATGTAATCACCAGAAAGGGCCAGCGATAATCATAATAAAGTAAAACAATACATTAAAAAATAGATTTGAAGGGCGCCTGGGTGGCTCAGTCATTAAGCGTCTGCCTTCGGCTCAGGTCATGATCCCAGGGTCCTGGGATTGAGCCCCGCATTGGGCTCCCTCCTCCACAGGAAGCCTGCTTCTCCCTCTCCCACTCCCGCTGCTTGTGTTCACTCGCTGTGTCTCTCTCTGTCAAATAAATAAATAAAATCTTAAAAAAAAA
>NW_027762196.1:0-298 GCF_054177405.1 Leptonychotes weddellii
AACCTGCTTCTCCCTCGCCCTCTGCGTCTCCCCCTGCTTATGCTTTCTCCTCTCTCTCTCTCTATCTCTGTGTCTCAAATGAATAAATAAAAAAGTCTTAAAAAAAAAAAAACACAGGGCCGCCTGGGTGGCTCAGTCGTTAAGCGTCTGCCTTCGGCTCAGGTCATGATCCCAGGGTCCTGGGATCGAGCCCCGCATCGGGCTCCCTGCTCGGCGGGAAGCCTGCTTCTCCCTCTCCCACTCCCCCTGCTTGTGTTCCCTCTCTCGCTGTGTCTCTCTCTGTCAAATAAATAAATAA
>NW_027762197.1:0-298 GCF_054177405.1 Leptonychotes weddellii
GCCTGGGTGGCTCAGTCCTTAAGCGTCTGCCTTCGGCTCAGGTCATGATCCCAGGGTCCTGGGATCGAGCCCCGCATCGGGCTCCCTGCTCGGCGGGAGGCCTGCTTCTCCCTCTCCCACTCCCCCTGCTTGTGTTCCTGCTCTCGCTGTCTCTGTCTCTGTCAAATAAATAAATAAAATCTTTAAAAAAAAAAAAAAAGTACAGTTGCTCTCATAGGTTCTATTAAACAATAAGTCTTCATCCAGTCACTCCTGGAAAGGTTTTGAGGTGGATAAGAGAAGTTCAAGTATCCTGACC
>NW_027762198.1:0-298 GCF_054177405.1 Leptonychotes weddellii
GGAGCAAGTACCACACATGGCCATTGGAACAATGGTTTTACAGAATACTTTGGTATTACCTATTTTAAATGTTTATTCCTTTCAAAAATTCTTTGTGCGTGTATTAAAATACACATAGGGGCGCCTGGGTCGCTCAGTCGGTTAAGCAACTGCCTTCGGCTCAGGACATGATCCCAGGGTCCTGGGATTGAGTCCCACGGTGGGCTCCTGCTCAGTGGGGAGCCTGCTTCTCCTGCTCCACCTCCTTGTGTGCACTGTCTCCTTCTCTCTCTGTCAAATAAATAAATAAAGTCTTAAA
>NW_027762199.1:0-298 GCF_054177405.1 Leptonychotes weddellii
AAAAAAAAAAATGAATGATGGATAGAATATCTAAAGATGCAGGGGAGTGAAGATAATACTGGTTCTCCTCAGTAAACAGTTCAGTCAGAATGTGTGGAGCCCCTTCGGGAGCTCACGTTCGCCGCGCCAGAGCCACAGTGAGACAGATAAGACAGATTCTCAAGAAGTTCACAGTTCAGCGTGGGGAACAGACTTGTAAACCAATTATCGCAGTTCAGTGCAAAAAGAGGACTTTAATTAAAGAGTCTTTGGTCTGTTATGTTTTACAAAAGGCAAGCCCAGAGTTCCTAAATGGTTG
>NW_027762200.1:0-298 GCF_054177405.1 Leptonychotes weddellii
ATGCCTCCAACCAGAGTACCACTGAGAATCTCCCTGTCCGATGATTTTCTGCTCTTTTACTGTCCACCAACAAAGGAAACCTTGTGTCCTTTGTCTGGGAACAGTAACAGTGACTCCAAACACACAAAATTTCCTAAGGAGCAGCTAACACCCTCAGCTGGGGAGCACAATACTCTATTATGGTACACAAAAGTTAACTATGTGGATTCAGACGTGGTGCCTTGAGCTTCTCAGATCCAAAACTTCAGGAAGGAAAAAAGATTTCCTCATCCTGTTGCAGTTTGCCAACTGCCAAGAC
>NW_027762201.1:0-298 GCF_054177405.1 Leptonychotes weddellii
CTCTTGAGATGTCACTGCAAGAACTGGGGAGAGAAAACCAGCTCCTTCACTATGTCATTTCTTTCCAGAGCATCAGGACGGCCCGGAGCCTGGGGTTCCCCAGGGGAGAGCGTCCCCGGGATCTGGGGGCAGCCCCAGGGGCCGGGCCCACTGGCAGGGTCAGGCAGGTGCAGGACATGGTCCTCACTCCACACAGCGTAGACGTCCCCCAGGGCGGCCTTGCTCAGTCCCTCCCTGACCACCCTCTGAGCAGCACGGGGCCCCCAGCACGATAACCCGAGGTCTGCATCCCCTCCCC
>NW_027762202.1:0-298 GCF_054177405.1 Leptonychotes weddellii
GGAGTTAAGACTTAAGTCTTCACTTTTTTGAATTCTGAAGAGAAGCATTTTTATGACCAAATGATTTCTTACTGGTCTAATTTAATGACACACCAGATACTACCATTTACTTTTGCTCATTTTTGTTAATTTTCAGGTTGGTCTGGGACAACTGCATCTGCACGGAGGGCGTGGAGTAGAACAAAATCATCAGGTAACTTTCTTGTTCCCAGGGCTTTGTACTTCATGTTGTAGAAAGAAACAGTGCTCTAGATGTATTTTTTATCAATGACAATATCAAGTTCATGTTACTTAGTCA
>NW_027762203.1:0-4058 GCF_054177405.1 Leptonychotes weddellii
CGGGCCGCGGGGGCGACGCGGGCAGCGGACTGAAATTGCCGTAGCACCTTCCCGCCGCACCTTCCTTCTGCCGCCGGGTTGGCGGGCCCCGTGACTCTGACCCTAGGCTGAGCCCGTGACCCCGGATGAAGGCTGCCCCCCACGCTCAGTGCCGTCGGGAACGGTCCCTGAGACCTCCAGGCCAGGGCCGCGGTGCGGGCACCCGCAAGGTTCGCCCCCCCCCCTCCCGTGCCCTCCTGGGCCTGCGCACCCCCGAGAGAGGGGGTCGGGCCGGGCGAGGCGCTAGGCCTACGGGCTGGGGGCACGGATGGATCGCGGCACGTGGGAGTTAGCCTGGGCTTGGGGCGTGGGGGGGGGGGTTCTGGCCCCCGGTGTCTGGTTTCCCAAGGCGCCCGGAGTTGGTGGAGAAGCCGCCAGGGGGACGAGGAGGGCCTCCCCGAGGCTCTAGGAGCACAGGCTTCCCTCACTCATCCCCCGAGCCCCACCACCGTGGTCCCATTGCGCAGACGCAAGACAGAGACGCAGAGAAGTGGGTCGCTTGTTCTGGGTCACACAGCCCAGCGGGATGTGAGGCCTGATCACGGGGTGCAGGTGATGCTGGATGCGTCTAGGGTGACTTGGACCTGGGGACCCTGCCTTGCACGCAGATGTCTCGCGCCCCGGCCACCCATTCCCGGGAAAGAAAAGGCGCGGCGGCCCGGGCTGCGCGCCGAACACGCCCCCTGCCGGGCACGGCCGGAATCCGCGCAACCAAGACCCCGCTCGGGACGGAGTCCTCATCCCCGCTGAGCCCCCACTCCCGCTGGAGCCCCGAGCTCCAGGCCGAGCTCCGACACCCACTGAGCGCCCCCGGTCCCGGCTGAGCCCCCAGCCCTGGATGTAGCCCTTTATCCCGGGCTGAGCCCCAATGCCGAGTCCCTGACCCCAGATAGAGACCCTGTTCTATTCTTTACTGTTCAGCCCCCTGCCCGGCTGGGGAGACCTCAGGGATGTTGGGGTCACCCAGAGGAGCTGTACACATTACAGACAATTCAGACTGCCCTAGGTTCTGATCCCACTTCCGCCACGACCTGGGACAGGTCACTTGCTTCCTCTGAGCCTCAATTTCATCATCTGTGAAATGGGACTCTTGTATAGAAGGGTTGCTTTGAGGTTTTGGTGAGTTAATCTATGTAAAGTGCCAATGGTGACTGGCACATAAGAAGTCCTCAATGGGGGCATCTGGGTGGCTCAGTTAGTTAAGCGTCTGACTTCCGTTCAGGTCATGATCTTGGGGTCCTGGGGTGGAGTCCCAAGTGGGGCTCCCTGCTGAATGGGGAGTCAGTCGGCTTCCCCTCTCCCTCTGTCCCTCTCTCTGCCCCTCCCCCTGCTCGTCTTCTCTGTCTCTCTTCCTCTCTCTTTCTCAAATGAATAAATAAAATCTTTTTTAAAAAACTAATCAATAAAAACCAGTTCCAATAATGTTATTACCAGGTGTGCTGCTGGGCACTTGAAAAAAAATGGCTTTGGGGTGCCTGGCTGGCTCAGTGGGTAGAGTGTGCAACTCTTGATCTTGGGGTTGTGAGTTTGAGTCGCACTTTGGGTGTAGAGATTACTTAAAAATAAAATCTCTTTTAAAAGTTTAAAGGGGCACGTGGGTGGTTCAGTCGGTTAAGCATCAGACTCTTGGTCTCAGCTCAGGTCTTGATCTCAGGGTCGTGAATTCGCCCGCATTGGGTTCTGCGCTGGGCATGGAGCCTACTTTAAAAAAAGAAAATTAAAATAAAATAAACCCAGCTTTATAAAAAAAAACATGCATAATTCATACACCACACAATCCACCCATTTAAAACATACAATTCAGCCATTTTGGTATATTACATTATCCATTTTCTAAAATTGTGGTAAATATACAACAATGTTTACCATCATAACCAATTTTAAGTGTACAATTCAGGGGGCATTAAGCACACTAACCTTGTTGCAACCACCCTCACCATCCATCTCCAGAAATTCTCCATCATCAACACAACTCTGTCTGAATTAAGCACTAACTAACCATTCCTCTCTCCCCAGGCCCCTGGTCACCTCTCTTTCACTTCCTGTCTCTATGGATTCCCCTCAAGAAAGTGGAATCAGACAATACTTGTCCTCTTATGACTGGCATCTTAAGCTTATGTTTTCAAGGTTCACCCAGGTGGCATGAATCAGAACTTCCTCCCTTTTATGGCTGAATAATATCCCAGTGTCTGGATGGACCACGTTTTGTTTATCTGTTCATCTGTTGATGGACATTCTGGTTCTTCCCCCCTTTTGGCTGCTGTGGGTAACGCTGATATGGACATTGTGCAAATATCTGTCCAAGTCCCTGCTTTCAACCTCTTCGGATTGATACCTAGGAGGGGGATTGCTGGGTCACATGGTAATTTCTCTTTTTGAGGACCCACCAAACTTTTCCACAGTGGCTGCAGCTTTTTAAGATCCCACCGACAATGTACAAGTGGTCTAACTTCTTCGCATCCCTGTGGGCACTTTTTATTTGTCCTCTTTGGGGACCAGTAGGCCTTCCTATTCCCATGTCACAGATTCAGACAACTGAGGCTCAGAGAGGTGAACACATGCGTGGAGATCAGGAAAAAGCTGGGTTTGAACCCACCTGGGTCTCACTCTACCCACGCCCACCCTGTGCTCACGGAAAGAGTTTGCTGTGGTTTGATGAGATGCTAAAAACAATTTGCTCCATTAGCTACCCTGACCCAAAGAAGGGGTCCTCACAGTTTGGGGCGGAGCCATGAAGAGATGGATCTCTGGCAGTGGGTCTCAACGGGGTGATTCTGCCCCCTAGGGGACACTTGGCAATGATTAGAGACAATTTTAATTGTTGGGACCTGGAGGTGGGGGGCTGCTGGCATCCAGTGGGTGGGGGCCAGGGATGCTGCTCAACACCCCCCAGGGCCCAGGCTGCCCCCCACAGCAGGAATGCAGCGCCTGGTTGCCAATCGTGCAGAGGATGAGCAGCCCTGGACTAGGGGAGGACAGGACCTGGCTGAGGGCAAGAGAATGTGGGACCAGCACTCCTTGGTTTGAATCCTGGCCCTGCCACCTATGTCTGTGTGTCCTCAGCCAAGTCACTGCCCCTCTTTGGGCCTCAGTTTCCCTCTCCGAAATGGTATAAAGAGATATTTCATTTATTTTTGCCTCGGGAGCAGAACCCTGTGCTGGGGCTGTGTGCGTCCCGTGTGCACACAGCAGGAACTCCACAAACGCTTGTCTGGTCTGCTCTGGCCTCCCCTGGCCCTAGCTAAAACTGGGACCCAGAGCTGGGCTGCAGGGAGGAAACCGAGCAGCAGGGGAGCTGGGAGCCGCTCCTGGGCCCAGTTCCCAGGACTCACAGCTGCATCCTCCTGTGGGGGGGCCCCAGCTGGCCCAGCCAGCTCACCCGCTGGCGGCCAGGAGGCTCCTGCGTGTTCTGTCGCCTCCTTCCCACGGAAATCGAGGCTGGATCTGGGAGTCCCCTGGTGGGGTTTCCAGGGTCCGTCCACCCAGCGACTGCCTCAAACCTCACCTGAGAATTCACCTGAGCCCAGGGAGATTCATCTTCAACCTTGCGTCAGATTCAGCCCATTTGGGGCTACAGGACTCTGCATCTTTTAAGGGATTCTCAGGTGATTCTGATATAAAGGGTTCCTAGGGGCTGTACTTTAAGAAATATGCTTCGGCACCAATTCCTGTCACCCAGGTGGGTAAAGTGAGTCCCCGAGGGAGGAAGGGGCTTGCCCAGGGCCAGAGTTGATCTGTTTTTCTTTTGGGCTCTCTCAATCTCTTTCTCCCTGCCCCCTCCTCACCGGGTCTCAGTTTTTGACTCTGGATCTCCTTCCTCTCCTTTCTTTGGCTCACGCCCCCCCTCCCCCCGCCCCCCAACACCGCATCCGGCCCGTTTCACGATTCCGGAGGAATCTCCCGGAGCCGTTTGGCCCCGCCCCAGACCCCGCCCCCTCCAGATGACTTGCTTTCATTGGCCTCTTCGTACGCCGCCCGCACTGCCATTGGCTAATCCCACGCCTTCGGCCCGCCCCCCC
>NW_027762204.1:0-298 GCF_054177405.1 Leptonychotes weddellii
ATTAGCCAACAAGATGAGTGGTGTCATTTACAAAGAGAATACTGGAAGAAGAAAAAGGTTTATTTACTTGCTTGTCTATCTCTGTGGGTGGGGTGGGCGTAGGGGAATAGGTCATAACTCCAACGTGGCGCATATGAACCAGGACCCACCAGAAGGGAAGCCAAGTCACAGGCTTGAGTATGGGAACCACGCGAGAAGTCTGAGCAGGAGATAAGGATTTGGGTAATCCCCACGAAGAGCAAAACAGTGTAGATGAAGACACCTAAGAACAGTGTGTGGAGTCAGGAAAGTAGGTGTC
>NW_027762205.1:0-298 GCF_054177405.1 Leptonychotes weddellii
CTAAAAAGGGAAATGCATTGGGTTATTTAGTTCTGATATCCTGACAGAAAAGAAGCACACACTTTGATCTGGAGAGAAACTTTCCTGATCCCTATACATGACAGGTGCATTACTCCTAAGGAAATAGTTAAGATGCTCCTTGCTACTCCTACAGTCACAAATTAATACAAGAAGAGATCCTTGATTTCTGTCTCTAAATAAATGAATTGGAGGGGGAATTTGTACCATTTATGCTTCACTGTGATTTCTAAGAGTGAGAAGAATTGCCCCTTCAGAAGTTCCTGAGAAACACAGCCAA
>NW_027762206.1:0-298 GCF_054177405.1 Leptonychotes weddellii
ACTGCCTTCGGCTCAGGTCATGATCCTGGAGTCCCGGGATCGAGTCCCGCATCGGGCTCCCTGCTCGGCGGGGAGTCTGCTTCTCCCTCTGACCCTCCCCCCTCTCATGCTCTCTGTCTCTCATTCTCTCTGTCTCAAATAAATAAATAAAATCTTAAAAAAAAAAAAAAAGCATTGGCCACTGGGATCCTGGGTCCAGTTGACTGCTGCGTTTTGCATTGACGAAGAACGCATTAGCCTGGTTTTAGATCTCAGATTCCTGAACTAAACGTGTGCCCAGCTTCCTCAGAAGACAGTA
>NW_027762207.1:0-298 GCF_054177405.1 Leptonychotes weddellii
CCTCGTACTCTTAGCACACATTAGTTATTTTATGGTCCTAGTTAACGTCCTGACATGTGGAATTGTCTGTTCTCTGGAAATTTATTTGTAAGCAATCAATGTTAAAAAGACTCTCTGGAAGCCTTGAAGGATTCCTGACATGTGCTTTTCCCACAGAGGTAGAAAACCGAATCACGTCATAGCGTTGATACACACAACCATATTTTGGGCGTGTTGCCATGTGGAACCATGTACACATATCTTTCCTGATCTAGCAAGTGGAAGCAGGGTACAACCAGCACTTCCCCGCCTGATTGAA
>NW_027762208.1:0-298 GCF_054177405.1 Leptonychotes weddellii
CTGCCCCCGCCAACACCACCTCCTTCTTTTCCCATCACTCACCTCCCCAGAAATATAAACATCTTCCTGTTCCTAAAATGAGTCCACCCGGATTCCCACCTCTGGACCTTTGCTTGCTGTTCCCTCCACCTGTAAAGTTCCCCCCTCTTTTCCCTTGGTGGCCGCGTCTCAATTAGTCAGGTCTCCATAAATGCCACCTTCTCTCAGACCACCCCCCAGCCCCTGCCAGGGGGGTTCCCCTGTTACTCACCCCCCACTGGACCCCTCTGCTTATGTCTCTATAACATGTATCCGTGTC
>NW_027762209.1:0-298 GCF_054177405.1 Leptonychotes weddellii
CATGTCTGACCTCTGTGAGGCAAAACCCAAACAGGAGTCTGGGCAACTGAGCCTCCTGATGCCCCCAGAGAAGTGAGTATGCAGCCGAGTTCTGAGCCGTCTGATGTCCTCCCCTTCTCTTCTGACACTCTCTTATTCTCCCCTAGAAACCTGACAGTTAAATCCAACAGGTGCACTTTGTCCTCAACAACAACTAAGTCCCGGCAAAGATGGTGGCCTGGGGACAGCCCAAGTTGGGAGAGAGATATAGGGGAGAGGCGGACATGGGAGATGACATAGGGCGCTTGGTATCAGAAAG
>NW_027762210.1:0-298 GCF_054177405.1 Leptonychotes weddellii
AAAAAAATTTGCCCATGAAAAAGGAACCAGATGTCAGTTTCTGATGGGGGAACGGACTCTTGGAGGTACCATAAAGCAAAGTCCACACACTTCATTTCTTTTTTTTTTTTTTTTTAAAGATTTTATTTATATGTTTGACAGAGAGAGACACAGCGAGAGAGGGAACACAAGCAGGGGGAGTGGGAGAGGGAGAAGCAGGCTTCTCGCTGAGCAGGGAGCCCGATGCAGGGCTCCATCCCAGGACCCCGGGATCACGACCTGAGCTGAAGGCAGACGCTTAACGACTGAGCCACTCGGG
>NW_027762211.1:0-298 GCF_054177405.1 Leptonychotes weddellii
ACACATGAAGTGGTATAGTAGTATTTGAAAGTTGACTGTGATTGATTAAAGATGCATCTTATAAAGCCTAAGACAACCACTAAGCAAATTAAAAATTTGTTATTATTAAGTTAATAATGGAGATAAAATTTAATAAAAAATAAGTAATTGAATAATCCAAATCAAGAAATAAAAATATTTTAAAAACATACAAAGAAAAGATGGAAATAATAGAATAGAATAATATGGTAGGTTTTTTATAATAGTTTATCTATATTTTTGTTGTTGTTTTTAAATTTTATTATGTTCTGTTAGTCAC
>NW_027762212.1:0-298 GCF_054177405.1 Leptonychotes weddellii
CGTGGGGAAGTCTTGTCTGATGTTTCCACTTTAGTTATGAGTGGGGATCACTTGGGTAATGATGGGTGGGTGGAAATTCATTCAACACTTAAGACTACCTTTTTTTTTTTTAACTAAAAATGGGTGTGGCTGGGACTGGTGTCATATCCTTTTGTCCCAGTAACTTGCTTTGTGATCTTGAATAAGCCACTTCCCCACTGTGGCCCCCAAATTGATTACCTGTAAAATAGGGGAATTTGATTAGATAAGAGTTTCTCCAAGTCTGATCTGCAGACTGTGAGCATGAGAACCAATTGAG
>NW_027762213.1:0-298 GCF_054177405.1 Leptonychotes weddellii
CCTGCTCAGCGGGAAGCCTGCTTCTCCCTTTCCCACTCCCCCTGCTTGTGTTCGCTCTCGCTATCTCTCTCTCTGTCAAATAAATAAATAAAATATTTAAAAAAAAAAAAAAAGTAGCTGCCACAGAAAGTCTTTTTGATAAGCACGTGGAATTATAATAGTGAAGAGTTCTTTTTTGTCCCCATGTGCAATCTGGAGGAGGCAGACTAGGAAAGTACTTAAGAGCTCTGGTTCTGGAGGTTAGATGGACCTTGGGCAAAGTCCCAGCTCTTCCACTTCCGTAGCTTTGTGAACTTGA
>NW_027762214.1:0-4058 GCF_054177405.1 Leptonychotes weddellii
AGGATTAGCTATGACACTAGCATGAACGTGAGCATTCGTGTTAGTACTCACGGTAGCTCTGTGCATCAGTGTGAGCTATTGGTACTAGGATTAGCTATGAGCACTAGCATGAACGTGAGCATTTATGTTAGTACTCATGGTAGCTCTGTGCATCAGTGGGAGCTATTGGTACTAGGATTAGCTATGAGCACTAGTGTGAACGTGAGCATTCGTGTTAGTACTCACGGTAGCTCTGTGCATCAGTGGGAGCTATTGGTACTAGGATTAGCTATGAGCACTAGCATGAACGTGAGCATTCGTGTTAGTACTCACGGTAGCTCTGTGCATCAGTGGGAGCTTTCGGTACTAACAGTAGCATCTGTGTTACCACTATTCCCGTTAGCATCAGTACCAGTGTCAGCATCAGCCCTTGTACCAGCACCTGGATCCGGTGTCAAGGTCAGCATCAGATGCAGGAGCATCAGCACCAGAATCGGTACCGGTATCGGTATCGGTGTGAGCGTTAGTGTTCCTGTCAGCACGAGCATCACCCTCAGTATTAGTATTCCAGCCCCGGAGCGTGGAAGAGAGACTGGCCCCGACGTGTGGGAGCGGTGGAGGCACGTCTGTGCCCATTGTGTGTGCCGAACGCCACAGTTGCTCAGGAGATGGCTGCCGTGGACGGGACACCTGCACCGAACCATTTCCTGCAGCTCCGCTCACCCGTGGGCTCACCTGCTGTGACACCTGCCTCTGTCCATGTTTCTCCTGGGCTTTCTCTGCCTCCCGCCCAGAATCTTCTCCCAAAGGGCCCTCCGAGCTTCCCCAGGATCCGGCGTCATCACGCCAGCCACACCTACAAGGAGGAGACCCCGATGTTTTCGTTCCTGTGCCCTTGCACACCCGCTTGCCCTGCCAGCAGTGGTCGTACCTCCCGACCCCCCTCTGTCCGGCTGGTGGGCAGCGGCCACTACTGTTGTCCAGGCTTCCTCGCTCCCTCCCTGTGCACGCGAGTGTGACTAAATCCAGTGTGGCCGTCACCCTGTGGCCTGGGCCCTCAGGCAAGCCTCTCCCCACCCCTCCAGCCCATCACCACCTCTGCCAGGCAGGGACACATCCATCCCGGAAGGTCCAGGGGCTTGGGCACAGAATGCCCTGCTCCGAACCCGCTCTTTTCTTCCCCCATTTGCGTCGTGGTTGCAGCATGCTGCTTCTGAGCGCCGTCCCTTTGTCCTTTACATTCTGATGCAGTCTGCAATCAGTGCGGGCTTCAGCTCCTCTGATTAGCGGCTCTTGAAGGGATTCTTCAGACTCAGCAAGAACAGCTGCCTCGTCACCGTCCGGCATCTGCCGCTCCTGGCTCGGGGGATGTGCGTTTGCATTCGCGAGCTCGGCCACTGTGGGGCTGTGTGGACTTGCCTCTCACCTGATTCACGATGGCACCTGTGGGTCTGGGTGTCACAGGATATCAGGGCACCAGGGACAGGCCACTATCACCCAGTCCCTACCCAACCCTTTAAGACAGGGGACCAGAGTGTGTCCTCATGGAACTGAGACCCCACTTTTCCCCTAAACTATGTTGAGAAATTTGTGTGTGTGCGTGTCTGCATGCATCTGTGTGCACACCTGTGTGCATGTTCCCAGACCAGGGGAAATGTTCAGAACTGTAAGGTGAGACCAGAATGCCAGGCAGGACCCCAGATCTGTGCGGTAGGCCATACACAATGTTTTAAGTCAGGGCCACAGAGCCAGTTCTGAATGTAGCCACAGCCAGAATGAGAGAGAAATGTGACATTGTCCCAGCTTCTTCTTTTCTGTATCTCACGTCACACCAGTTGCTTGGGTAAGAAAATGTTATTGAAGACCTTCCCTGGGTGCTGGAAAAGGGGACCCCAAGGATGGTGCCAAGGCGGGGCTTGCGGCACCCTTGACGTCACCCTACGATCGTCTGTTTGGGCTGCACAATGCCTGAGAGATCCCGGGCACTCACTCAGGGAAAGCAGCTCTACGAGGGGAAAAAGAAAGGAGAAAGAGACAGCATTTGGTATTTTGGCTTAGTAGCGGGATCACAGCAGAGCTGTAGGAGAACAAGGGGGTCAAACACCTGGTCCCGATCAGTTGGCCACAGTCAGAGCCTGGCCCAGCTGCTGGTCTCCTGACGGGGCCCCACGGGGCCTGCAGTCCCCACAACCCTTCCAGCCACTGTCCTGGGCACCTTTCTCAAACCCACACTCACCCCTGTCCCATTTCTTGGCTCTCCAGCCTCAATTTATTTTGTTTGTATTTTATTTTTAGAGAGAGAGAGATTGAGAGAGTGAGCATGAGAGGGGGAGGGGCAAAGGGAGAGAGAAAGAATCTCAAGCAGGCTCACCACTGAGCTTGAAGCTTGCCATGAGGCTCGATCCCACAACCCTGAGATCATGAACCAAGTGTCAGATGCCCATCAACTGAGCCACCCAGGCGCCCCTCCAGGTTCAATTTAGGATGACGTGTTCAATACCCAAATTACATTGAGCAGATTTCTGATTTCACCCTTTCCCACTATGAACATTTAAGGTAGATGTAAAAGCTTTCATTTACCCATGTTTTTACTAGTTTTCTTGGCTATCTTGAAACAGTCAAGAAAGCAGGTACAGCTGTTGTGTTTTGGGCACGACTTTCTAATTCATCCGAGGCCTCCACTGAGCCTGTGTGAGACCCCGAAAAGCAAGAGCCACTCTGAGCGTTCCCTCCACAACAGACCTGGAGATGTGCCTGGCCCAAGCGGCAGATGCTGGGGAGGGAACGAGAAGGGAGTAGCGCGGGACCGGACGCCTTGCAGCAGCGTGAACGAGCGTGCTCTCCGCAGAAGGAGGATCACTGCTTTGGAGAGGTGCACGCTGGGCCAGCACCTGGCGCATGGACGGGACACGCACCGCGGCCACCTGCGGGCCCCGCCTCCAGGTGAGCTCTGCCTCAGGCTCAGCGGTGCGCAGAGGTCTGCCCTCGGCTTGCAGAAAGCACAGGACCCCAGAGGGTAGGCTTGCCGCCCAGCCCCGTGTCACCCCGGGGCAGTGGGCGTGAGCACGGCCGTTGCCTTTGTGGAGGCGCTGTATTTTCTGTGATGTCATGATCTGATGAGCCGGCAGGACTCCAGGGTCCCCTGGCCGGTCCTTCCGCCAGGTCTCAAAGCTTCCTGCTCCCAGAAATTCTAAAGGATTCATATCTCTCTAAAAAAAAAATAGCTTCATTTATATTTTGAGGGGTTTTTAAAGTAACAATTGCACATATACAGAATTCAAAAATGATGAAAAATATAGAACAAAAAGAATTTCTCCCACTCCTGACCCTGCCACAGGTTCCCCTCCGTGGGACATGTTGGCCTCTTCCAGAAATACGTTGCGTGCACACACACACACACACACACTCTCTCTCTCTTTTTCCCCTTCCGTACGCTTCTCTACCAATGTGTCCTGCAGATCTTCTTAGACGGTAGCGTTAACAATTCATTAGCGATTATAATGGAATTTTGTTTCAGATAAGGCACCTAGAGCTGGCTCATTCTTCTTAGCGTTTGCATTGCGAGGTCACAACTCACTTAACCTGTTTCCTGCGATGCTGTCAGGCTTTTGCAATTAAAATCAGCTCTGCTGTGAGTGCATTCATATACACGCCGTTTTCATGAGCAGGGTAAGTTCCTAGAAGTGGAATGGCCAGGGAGGTGTATATGAGATGTTCATTTCTGTAGATGTTACCAAGTTTTGTCCCCTGGAAGCCTATCTATTTGTACCATCACGATATCGTGATGATAGAGACCACAGATCTGTTTCCCTGCCTCCCTCCCACCAACCTACGATGTGATCAAGTGCTTTGACCTTTGCCAAACCGACAGGCTTTAAAAATTATTTCTTTACATTCTTAATTTACATTTATCTTATTCTGAGTGTTACCAAGTTTCTTTTTACATGAGTAAGAGCTATTTGGGTTTCTTTTTCGGCATACATATAAAAATTGGCCATTTTTTCTATTGTATTGTTGGTTTTTTTCTTATTGATCTGAAAAAATTGTGTAGATAAAGAATTTCTCTTTTTCTCTGATAC
>NW_027762215.1:0-298 GCF_054177405.1 Leptonychotes weddellii
AATTTGAGAAGATATTTTTGAACAAATTTTGTGTTTCAGTTTTTTGGGGAATGCAAATTATTTTTTTTAAATAATAGTGCATTTTGGTTTACACTTTATTTTAATTTAATTTTATTATGTTAGTCACCATACATCATTAGTTTTTGATGTAGTGATCCACGATTCATTGTTTTCATATAACACCCAGTGCTCCATGCAGCACGTGCCCTCCTTAATACCCATCACTGGGCTAACCCATCCCCCAGCCCCCCTCCCCTCTAAAACCCTCAGTTTGTTTCTCAGAGCCCATAGTCTCTTA
>NW_027762216.1:0-298 GCF_054177405.1 Leptonychotes weddellii
ATTTCTATAGGAAGTCAGGCAGGGACTGAGGCATCAGGGATGGAGTCTGGAGGGAGTGTGGGAACACCTCAGGGCCATCCACCTGCACCCAGATAACTTATGAAAGCTTTGTCTCCTTACAAGACGTGTGAGGTGATGGAGCCTGGAAGAGCAGTGTTCAGACACATTTAGGACTCAAAGCAAAACAGCCTGAAGGGTGGCAGAGGAAGAGATTAGGAAGGAAGGAAAGTTCAAGAACATGGACCCAGCATAGCAGACATGGGATTCACCCCTGTCCTGTCATCATTAGCATGACGCA
>NW_027762217.1:0-298 GCF_054177405.1 Leptonychotes weddellii
CCTGCCCCAAAGCCCAGAGCTTCTGCAAGGCAGCCACTGCTGGAGCTTAGCCCTGATGCCTGAGGGAATTCCAGGCTAAGGGAACAGCATATGCAAAAGCTCCGAAAGTATGGGAAGTTCCGAAAGCCCAAGTAGTCAGTGTAACTGGAGCCTAGAGAGGAAACAGGAGCTTGGGGAGCCAGTCACAGCTGGAAGGCCTACAGATTCAGATGTTGGGAGTCTAGAAACACCAGGCCTGAAGGCCTTGGGTCATATGCTGAAGGCAGCAGGGAGCAATCACTGGGTTTTGAGCAGTGGC
>NW_027762218.1:0-298 GCF_054177405.1 Leptonychotes weddellii
ACGCACAGTGTACTTCCTTGACATACTCATCCTATTTGTGTATGTTCCCCAAGTATTTTATGTGAACTTCCCATTCCTTCATAGAGTATTAAGAACTCAGGTACTCAAGGACTGAGATTTAATAAAATTAATAATTTTATGGCTGCATAAGGAACATTCTTAAATTGTTTTTCTTGTGAGTGTGTGGCAGTGAAGAATACGGTACAATACTTGCACAATAGGAGTGTGACTGGGTCCCAGGTCTTGATTTGTGCTAAGGCACCAGCAATTTACCCATCATTACAAATATTGAAGTAGT
>NW_027762219.1:0-298 GCF_054177405.1 Leptonychotes weddellii
GAAGCTCTTTCTCCATTTCTTCTTGCTTCCTGCATGTTGGCTTTTCCCTCCCACAGGCTCTCCTCTGGGCAAGGTAGAGATGGCCAGGGGCTCTGGCAACTCCAGGCCTGCACCCCACCAGTTTAGTACCCTAGCAGGAAAAAGCATTCCTTATTTCCAGTAGCTTCAGCAGTAAATTCGGGCTTGTATCTCTTCATGCACGAATCCCACAGGCCAGGTGGATTGATGGTTATGACTGTGCTGACCTGGTCTTGCACTTGGAGGCAGGGGCAGGAGCACTGACCTCACTGAAACCACA
>NW_027762220.1:0-298 GCF_054177405.1 Leptonychotes weddellii
CTACCACACTCCAGGACTCTGAATAGCTACTCTCCAGGTCTGATAAAGTGTAATTCCTCCTGGTCTTTCTCCAGGCAGTTTTTCCCTGAGTGAGATGTTTATTTTATGCCCCTGCTTTATGAACCTGGATCATGAGCATTTTCTTGTTTCCCACTCAAAATTCAAAAACATAACTTTAACAACAGAGTAATATTAAAAGATAAGACTATACCATGATTTTCCTAACCACGTTCTTTTCAACGGGCATTTCGGGCGGCTCTCTATAAAAAGGTCTGCTTGTATAAACCGTGATGCACAC
>NW_027762221.1:0-298 GCF_054177405.1 Leptonychotes weddellii
CCCTGCAGACAGCAAATATGCCATTAAGATGTGATGTGATGACAGCAGCCATACCAGCCCTCATGCCTTCAGTTCAGCCGGGAAGCTAGCCTGGCCCCCCGGCAGCGCGGCTGCGGCGCGGCAGGCTGGTTCAGGGTCAGGGCCCCGCGGCGCTCCCTCGCCAGGGCGGGAGAGACGCATGCGCAGACCTGCCGTGGGCTGGTTCTGACAGTGAGGGACACGTTCCCTTTTAAGAAGAACCTGCTGCTGGGCGCCTGGGTGGCTCAGTCGGTTAAGCGACTTGCCTTCGGCTCGGGTC
>NW_027762222.1:0-298 GCF_054177405.1 Leptonychotes weddellii
CTACGATGTCCCTAGGGCCATGCCCGGTACAAAGCAGGCAATCGATAAACGTTGGTGGAATGAATGGATCGAGAAAGGGGCACAGGGTGCCAAGAGAGCCCTAGGAAAGGGGGGACACAGGGAAGGCTTGTGGCAGAGGAGGTCCCCACCGAGACTTAGAAGAGCCCAAACTGGCTAGGAGAGGAGGTGCTAGGGAGAGCATGACAAGCAGCAGGGCCAGCAAACTTAAAGACCAAGGGCAAAGTGGAATTCTGGAAACTGCATGCAGTTTGCTTTGTTGGAGAGAAAAGAGCAAGGC
>NW_027762223.1:0-298 GCF_054177405.1 Leptonychotes weddellii
ACACGCAGACTTATTTGTAGCCAGCAATCCTGGACTTTTTGACTGTAGTCTAACCCTTCAGGTGGCTCCCGGAATGCCTATGGTTTATAGCACTGTCAATGGCAGAAGGTGATTTCACTGTCAGGATCTACACAGTGTTTTCCTCGGTGGAATTGTCTTTTCTCTCTCTTTTGGGGACAAGGACACCATTTTAGTATCATCTTTACCCCCAAAGCACATAATAGGTATCTCAGACATGTTTGTGGAAAGATTGCCTTTCTCATAAACTGTACCTGAGAGGAATTATCCCTGGTCAAGC
>NW_027762224.1:0-298 GCF_054177405.1 Leptonychotes weddellii
CTACGATGTCCCTAGGGCCATGCCCGGTACAAAGCAGGCAATCGATAAACGTTGGTGGAATGAATGGATCGAGAAAGGGGCACAGGGTGCCAAGAGAGCCCTAGGAAAGGGGGGACACAGGGAAGGCTTGTGGCCGAGGAGGTCCCCACCGAGACTTAGAAGAGCCCAAACTGGCTAGGAGAGGAGGTGCTAGGGAGAGCATGACAAGCAGCAGGGCCAGCAAACTTAAAGACCAAGGGCAAAGTGGAATTCTGGAAACTGCATGCAGTTTGCTTTGTTGGAGAGAAAAGAGCAAGGC
>NW_027762225.1:0-4057 GCF_054177405.1 Leptonychotes weddellii
GGACTCTGAAAAACAAACTGAGGGTTCTAGAGGGGAGGGGGGTGGGAGGATGGGTTGGCCTGGTGGTGGGTATTGAGGAGGGCACGTTCTGCATGGAGCACTGGGTGTTGTGCACGAACAATGAATCATGGAACACTTCATCTAGAACTAATGATGTAATGTATGGGGATTAACATAAGATTAAAAAAATAAATAAATAGAATTACATTAAAAAAAAAAAGAAGTAGTTAGGAATATCAGTTTTAAATAAAAAATATTAAATAAGGCCAAAATTTTTAATTTTAAAAATGTTGATTAAATTTTATCAAATATTTTATAAAAGTAAAACTCATCACAATTTTGCATTTAATTTCCATCTAGTTACCAATGTAAAGCAACAATCAGTATTACACTTCATGAAAGTTTTATCTAAACCTAAGTAAATACAAATTTAAGAGAAATATGAATTATTTAACCCTGTAAAATATTATAAATTTGCAACATATTGTGAATACTTGCTATTTGTGAGTGTCTTTGGAAACACAATTAGAATGTGAACAGCAACAAGAAAATATATGCTCAGCACTACTGAGAAATGATACTATATTTTTCAAGAATCTGTTGGGTTTATACAAGCATTTGACAGTTCAATTAATTGATCTTGTCTCTTACCCAAACCCTTCCCTGCTCTGATCCTCCCCTCACTCTGAAGCTATGCTTATTTCCAATGCCATCTGTGGCACCGCCCACAACTTTTATAGCATTTGGACACAGTTGCCTTTGCAAGAAATGAAGAAAAATACTACCCAGGGGCAGGAGTGATACTAGTCAAGAGAGCAGATATTTGCGATAATAGGGGTGCAAGCACTAAGTGCTACATTCCAAGTGAAAGAAAAACCTATGTGCTTTTTTTTTAATTGATGGGCACCTGCATATAAGACATTTTAGGTCTTCTAGAGTCCAGCGCTCTGGGAAAGGGCCACTCTTGCCTAGCTCTAAGGGAGTTTTGCTCAAGATAGAAACTAAGTTCCATTGTAGAAAAACAAAGAATGATACATTTGTGGCCTACCAATTCATGGCTTGAGAATATATCCAATACACACTGCTGTAAATTGCAAGTACTTTACGAACCTTTATTGACAAATCTTAATAAAGATTCTTATTAAACTGCAAGCTTACTAAAAACTAGAATTAGGTCTCAACTGATGACCATAGTCCTTCCTAATAAGGAGCCCATCTTCTGGCACACACCAGGGAATACCGCTGTAAATGGTGCACCTTCAAAGAAGGTGAAGCTGGGATCAAGCACACATATGCGATGAACATGCTGAGGGCGAAAATACCCCCAAGTGATTTAAATGAGAGTATTTCAAAAGAAAATTAGACGGCCAATCCAAAGATTATTACTAATGTAATTTGTACATTTTTTCTTTTCTCATTTTTTTCTTTTTGAATGAACAATTTCCAGCAGTAAATACAGAAAACCAAGAGCTCTTTAACTATTAAATTTTCTGATAGCTATTACTTGTATGCAGTTGATATACAAGGAAAAATGTTGCTATTAAACTAAATTTTAAGTAAAAGCACATTATAGTAGAAATAAGACCCTCCAGAGTATAATTTTATGAGACCATTATTGCACGGTAGCTTGGGCAGTTGAACTCACATGAAACAAATGGCTCCATAAAACAAGTCCCAAAGTGGCCTATTGCTTAATTAAATTCATATACAAAGCATCCCTCTGCCTTGACATGTGTACATACATATATTAGATATATCTTAAAATTCAGTCTGAAAAATATGACCTCATAAAGATGAAAAGGTTTAGACACCACTTCAGAGCCAAAGAACTTCTTGAAGCAATATTTTACATGGAACTGTGACTTTTAAAATAATTGCTTTTTTTTCTTAACACAGTGAGCACAGTCAGTTTGATGTATACAATATGTTTAAACTTTCTGCCTATAAAGATACGCCAGAGTCTATATGAAATGCTTGTATTGAATGCAAGTACTGCTAATTCTTTCTTCTATTTCATCAAAAGGGAAGCATTTCTAGAGAAGTCGGTGGGGTGGGGGGGAGGGCATCAGAAGAAACACATTTACAAGATCCATAGCCTAATCCTTCAACTGAAATGTGTCTACTTGGAAGAATGTTAATTTAATGAATGCAAATAAATTAAGACATATTCTTTGCTTTGAATATAAAATTGTTTTACCACAATGTATTACTCTACTCTTCTGTTTCATGAACTACCTACATGTGGGTAACAGCCCTCCAGGAGGAGAATGCGGTCCAGTCTGTTCAATAGCCTAAAAACATCCTAAAGCCATCTGGCAGTAAATGTGTTCAGGGAAGATGGAAGCAAGGGAGTAAAATGAAGAGACATTATTCAAAACATGTTACTAATTGATTATAAGATTTTGTGTCCACAAATGTTCTATCAGTTTCAAGATTTCACACTAAATAATGTGGAATGAATAATTTTAGCCTTTCAATTTTCACCTATTCTTTTGGGAAATTCCTCAATAATGCCTATTGAACCAGTTACCCAAAGAAGAATGGGGAAAAGTGCATAAAATCTAGACAAGTACATACAGGTGATTCTCAAATATGGAAAATAAATGAGACCAGTTTTAAATACGTAAGCAAGATTTTCTACATCTGGGTAAAATTCTCTGAACTTATAAACGGAAAAATTAGGAGGGCTTTATACTGGTGTGAATAATTTTGGCACCCAGACACTGAAAATGTCCTGCTTAACAACAATAGCAATCATAAGAGTAATTATTATTTATTTAGAATTCATGGGGCACCAGGCACTTTGTGAAGCATTTTACATCGGTTACCTCACTCTAATCCTCATGACATATCTATGGAGGCAGTCTGCTTTAAGATGAAGAAACTAAGGCACACAGACTTTATGCAATTTGCTCAAAATCACAGTTAGTAAATAGCAGGGCTGACATTCCCTTTTTTCGCTGACGTAAAAGCTCATTCTTTTAATTCCTACCCCCTTGCTCCCAGCTTTAGCTTCAAGTCGTGATCTGGCCACAGGGAGAACCTGGGCAGTGCACCTTTAGAACCTCATAGAGACAACTTCACATTTAGGCCACTGACAAGAAAAACAATCAGAGATACATCCCAAGCATTCACCTCACCAAAGGTAACTGCACAATTCAACCTATGTCCAACCCTATAGTTGCAAAGAAATATTTCTGTAAAAGAAGAGGTTTATGTTTAGAAACAGTAGATGTCTTTCTGAGTCATTTATACTCATGGAGGAAAAGCACACAATCTTTTTTCTGGGCCAATCCTCTCAAGGTGTGTGATAACTAAAGAGAGGTCGTAGAACATGTACTATCCAGCAACAAGGCTGAACAGATGGTGTGAGACTCCAACAGCAGAAAGGCTGAGTGAGCCCCCTGTCTGAATGAAGAGCATGTGTGAGCTGTCATGGCCCTACTTATCACTTCCACCTCAGTCACCTTCTTGACAAATGGCACAGCTAAAGAATAAGGGACAGACTCTGTGTAAGAGCAGATATTACTATTGAATTGCAAAAGAAATGCACCCCATATTCAAAATAATGTTTAGAGAGTAGAGGATAATATTTACCAAGCATGCACAAGACTATAGACACTTGACAAGGAAATGTAATGTTTACTTTGTCAGGATACATAATCATAATGAGGACAGAGGGTCTTTCTGTTGTGCCCACCACTAAACATCACACTTCACCAAATACAGAGATATTACATGTTATCCAGATTGTTATGAGAGGCCCTGATGAGATAAAATGAATCGCAACCCTCCTAACAACTATTTCCATGGCGGATTTGGTTGCAGGGCCAGAAGCAGGGAACACGGGGATCTGTTTCCGGTTTGCAACTGGAAAATGGTATTCAAAATATTCGTAACAAAGGGGTAGATGAACCATGAGAGACGATGGACTCTGAAAAACAAACAGGGTTCTAGAGGGGAGGGGGGTGGGAGGATGGGTTAGCCTGGTGGTGGGTATTGAGGAGGGCACATTCTGCATGGAGCACTGGGTGTTATGCACAAACAATGAATCATG
>NW_027762226.1:0-298 GCF_054177405.1 Leptonychotes weddellii
CTAATTGTCTTTAAATCATTTGGTATTTTTGCCTATAAGAAAAAAAAAGTGCCTATTTTTGAAGTCCAGTGGCTTTACCAGTGGATGTCTTCTTTTGGCCCTTCTGGGTCAATTTTCTCAAGTAAGTGGTCTGCCATTTTAATAAATTGTTTCATGTCTTCTTTTATTTCAGAAAAATATTTCTTAAATTATAGTTTTTAGTGTTTGCTACATTCCATTGCTTTGATTTTATTTGCCTCTGTCTCTCAATATCTTTTAAGTATTTTGCATCTATTTATTCTCTTCTTTTTGATTAAAA
>NW_027762227.1:0-298 GCF_054177405.1 Leptonychotes weddellii
ATAAATAGAAAATAATGATTATATTTATCACATGGAGTTGTTTTAAGAATTAAATGAATGAATATACATATGTATGTGTACATATGTGTGTGCATCACCAAAATGGCTATGTTAATTTTAGACTGCATCAAGAGAAGCATAGTATCAAAAATAGATTTGATTTAGAGCAATATGCATTATGTAATTATTATTATTCATCGTCCTGAGGTTCTTTTCTTCTCCTAGATTAAATATTTTCACTTATTTTAACTCTTTAGCAAAAAACATGGTTTGTGGCCACTCTCATTGGGTCACTAAT
>NW_027762228.1:0-298 GCF_054177405.1 Leptonychotes weddellii
GTGGGGCTAGGGTTTCTTAGGCTCACTCATTATTGGTGAATTTAAAATGAGAATAGGAATTTATTTATTTTTTAAGATTTTATTTATTTATTTTTGGATTCACATGCTGGAGAGGTGGAGGAGCAGACTCTCCACTGAGCAAGGAGCCCCATGCAGGGTTCAATCCCAGAGTCCTGGGATCAGGGTCATGACCTGAGCCGAAGGCAGACGCTAAACTGACTGAGCCACACAGGCGCCCTAAAATGAGAACAGGAATTTAAAACACAGGAAGAGAAAAAGCAAGTAGCCCAAATAATCA
>NW_027762229.1:0-298 GCF_054177405.1 Leptonychotes weddellii
TCGTCACTTACTGCGTTATTTCATACTTCATCCTTTCGCTCATTCTACCTTTTCTAGAGTGTCCTTCGCACCCTCCTTGTGCACCTTGTCTGTCTTTCAATATACAGCCCTATCTGCAGCATTTCCTGAGCTTCCCATATGCAACTCTTTTCTCCTTTGTGCCTTCACTGTGCTCTATTCACTTCACCTGCAGAACTAGTAAATGATACTCTTCTGTTCTTAATTGTTTTGGTCCATCTCTACCCCTACTAGCATATAGGGCAGTCTCTGTCGTTTATATTTCCAGCTTCTCCCACGA
>NW_027762230.1:0-298 GCF_054177405.1 Leptonychotes weddellii
GGGCTCTGGAGCCCCGCCCACCCCTCTGGGCTCTGCACCTTGTGCCCAGCTTCCTGGCTGACTCCCCATCTGCACAGCTCCAAGACACGCAGCTCAGCCTAGCTTCTCCCCTGCGGCTCTCAGGTCTTTCTCTCTTCCTCCAGGTCTCCTGCCTCAGTGGTGGCACCTCATCAGCAAGATACAAAGCCAGACGTCTGGGGCGCCTTCATTCCCTGTGGTCTCCTAGACACACGTGTCCATCCACTCCTCTCCACCCCAACATCAGGTCCAAACTCCATGAAGTCTCACGGGAACACCC
>NW_027762231.1:0-298 GCF_054177405.1 Leptonychotes weddellii
ATCTGCCTTCGCTCAGGTCATGATCCCAGGGTCCCGGGATAAAGCCTCACATCAGGCTCTCGGCTCAGCGGGGTGTCTGCTTCTCCCTCACACTCTCCTTCTGTGCTCTCTCTCTCTCTCTCAAATAAATAAATAAAATCTTAAAAAAAAAAAGCGGCAATCCAGAAAGGAAAGTAGTCCCTCAGAGCAACTAAGGAAGTTGGCTATGATATTTACTCATCAGGCAAACTTGGGCTTTGTAATTTAAGTCTCTGAAGACAAAAAGGCTAAAATAGAGACCCAGAGCTCACCCACAGTG
>NW_027762232.1:0-298 GCF_054177405.1 Leptonychotes weddellii
CTTCTGTACATTCACAGGTAGGTTAATTTGATTCCCTTCCTACAGTGAAAGAGCAAAGCCAAAGACTGAATCAGATATTTTAAAAGCACATAAGTGATAAAAAAAAAAAAGAATACACGATTAAACAGTATTCAGTATTAAAATTTAGAGTGATTATGAAAGTCAGAATGCAAACAACTTTTTGGCAATAATTGTATAACAATCAAATTCCTGTAAAAGCTCACATGGTTGCTTCTATTTTCACACATTTGCCCTAATCACAGACTAGTCTTAAAGAAGTCCACATTTTCCTGACTTC
>NW_027762233.1:0-298 GCF_054177405.1 Leptonychotes weddellii
TCCTTTGATCGCTACGTGGCCATCTGTAACCCCCTGCGCTACACCATCATCATGAACAGCAGGGTCTGTCTCCTGCTGGTTCTGGGCTGCTGGGTAGGGGCCTTCTTTTCAGTGCTGTGCCCAACTATTGTGGTGTCCACACTGCCTTACTGTTATAGAGAAATTAGCCATTTCTTCTGTGACATTGCCCCTTTGCTGCAGGCGGCCTGCATAGACACTCATTTCATTGAGATGATAAGCTTCCTCTTATCCTCCCTTGTCCTTCTGACTTCGCTGGTATTCACCATTGTGTCCTACA
>NW_027762234.1:0-298 GCF_054177405.1 Leptonychotes weddellii
TGTTATAATGAGCCTGGGGGCACACGGCTGGGGAGGGGGCCTGGTCCATGTAGGTGGCGCTGGCCCCGGCAGAGTCTGCAGACGCACTCACAAACCTGCAGGAGAAACACAGCAGAGCCTCAGTGGCCTCCGGGCAGCAGCTGACTTGGGGCGGGGGGGCATTTTTACACCTTTTTTGAGGTATGGAAGGACAAAGTGCCCACTGGGCCTGGGACTCCAGCTGCAGGAGTGGGGCCCTGGGTCCTGGTCCCATTGAGACTAAGCCCAGTTCCCTCTCCAGGGCTGAGCCAGGCTTCAA
>NW_027762235.1:0-4057 GCF_054177405.1 Leptonychotes weddellii
TTTTTTTTTTTTTTTAAAGATTTATTTATTTATTTGAGAGAGCGAGAATGAGAGAGAGTACATGAGAGGGGTTAGGGTCAGAGAGAGAAGCAGACTCCCCGCCGAGCAGGGAGCCCGATGCGGGACTCGATCCAGGGACTCCAGGATCATGACCTGAGCCGAAGGCAGTTGCTTAACCAACTGAGCCACCCAGGCGCCCAAAAGGAGAGGTCTTTAGTGGATAAGCCCTAGGATCCCTTTAAACTTTTAAATAGCATCACGTGTGTTAAGTTCATGCACCACCACGAGGGGGAGCTAAATCCACGATTAGCTGTGCCTTGGATCAAATAACTGGAACCATAGTCAGGATGCACACCTTCTGTTTCTCAGCCTGGCATCTACCAAGCAAAGAGCCCCAGGGTTTGGGCATCTTAAATGGGGGTATTATGTAGACCAATTTATAATATAAAACAAACTGTAAATATTTCCAGTATAAAATATGAGTCACAAATGAAGTTACACTGGTGGAAATTTCAGCTCTCTTTTGAGAATTTTTTTCTTTCCCCCTAAATCTCATAGTTTTCTTCAGTCATCTTCATTATATGAGACACACTGATATCCTGAAATGTATCGTGCCGGCAATGGGGTAGCCATCTACTCTGGTGTTAGAGTTCAAATCTTTTAAAGGAGGATCGGAAGATCCGTTTAATTTTTCAATATTAAGACATTTTCAAAGAGTTTCCCTTTGTTGCTTATATTTAGAATATGTTGTGATCCGAGCCGAGAAATTAGACCTTGAAGGACTGTTGAAGATAACAAGTGATTTGATTGATATCAGGATGTTTGGTGGGCTGTCAGTATCGGAAGATTCAGTGTTGCTGTGTCATAGTATCCGTGATGTGAATGTGTAATACTTTTTGCTTTGATATTTCTGCAGAAAGGATCTTAAGTGATTATGCCTTCTTAGACTATTCATTTCTATTTGTAATTCCTTCTTTTCCCTTATTAGAGTACTTTTAGAGTAGCATAAAAATATAGGAAAGTGCAAAAGTAAAAAGTCCTGGCTGCTTTCTGTTCAAAATTGAATGTAATGGTGTCCTGAAATAGAGATGATGCTGACATGTTTCCCCCCTCCCCAGAAGGAAGTTAGGATGCAGGGGAGCAAGGCAGGACAGAGCCAAGCCAGGCCCCGGGGGCGGGGGGTGCTAATGGGAATGCTTGGCTGCCTGGGGCTGGGGGCAGGGAGGGAAGTAGGTGGCGGGCTGTGGGCCAGGTGGGCTGAAATGGTGGCCCACGGCCGGTGGACAGAAATCTGGGGCACCCATGCTTCCCCTTCAGACAGCTGTTGAATGCTGGGTTGGATTCCAATCCTGGTACTCAGGGTGGGGTGCAGCTTGTGCGGGACAGGTAGAGATGGCCGTGGCAAGAGGCAGAGCAGGACTGTGTCCAGGGCTGGAGCGGACACCAGCTCCGGTTACACACACATGACATTGTGTGTGTTGGGGGAGGGGGCTTCGTGGTAATCGCTTAGGCCTTCCTCCCAGAGACAAGGGAGGCCACGGGGCTTCCCCACTCACCATGCTCTCTGAAACGTTCGGGACATCAACCCTTCAATGTGGTGCTATTCATACTACGTCTAAGCCCACAGGTCAGGGGGTGAAGGCTACTGCTCTCCTGACCTCTCGCTGGCCAGGGCTGGATGCTCAGAGGACCACCTGGGACCGGAGACGCCGCCGTCTTGTACTGCACCATCTGGAATGCGTGGTCTCCTCGGACACTGTGGCAGGGAAGAGACAGCTGGAGGTTCACGTCCTGGGTTTGGATATAGCACTTCTACTCCTAGCCCTTCGACCAGAACTTCTTTTGCAGCCCCCTGACTGCAGAGGGCCGGGAAATGGCATGGGGAGGGGGACAGATGCAATATTTGCTGCGTACCGCTGGCCCTGCGACAAACCAGATATCCAGAAAGGAGCAGGGCACACATCAAGCTCCATATATCCGGAGGCAGGACCGTAACAGTGTGTCGTCTCGAACACAGTGCCCTGCTTTCACATCTTCAACATTAGAAACAAGAGAGCTTCATCCTTTCACTTCTCCTCTTTCTCCGTGTTTCTTGGGACCATATTTTTTGAACATGTGTCTGGCATTAAGAACCGACTCAGAACCAAAGACAGCATTATACATAAAATACCTTTTGTCTTAGAAACAGAGTTTCTTACTCTCTTTTGCCTCCCAAGCTGTCCATGTTACACTCTCTTCTCTCTCCTGAAGTCTCCTTCTTCCTCACTCTTAGTTGATGTTGTGGCCTCATTTCACGGAGGATTCCGAAGCAGTCACCAGAGGACTGCCCCATCGTCCCTTCCCCTCTTCTACCGGCGCCTCATCCCTCTGCCCATCGACCCTGTGAACTTCCTGTCCCAGTAAGAAGTTCTCCTCATTATCCACGGTCACACTTCCACCTGTGCATTTCAGTGCCTCTGTTCCGCTACTTTGCTCATGCAGCTGTCCCTGTCACTAGTTTTACCCTCTCTACTGGATCATTTCCATCAGCACATAAATTAAAAAAAAAAAAAAAAAAAAAGCCTTGACCTGATTCCCCATTCTGCTCTCCAAGCAAAATTCCCTCAAAAGAGTGACTGTACTTGCTATATCCACTTCCTCTTCTCCTGTCCTTTCCTGGACTCAACGCTAGCCAGGCATTCAGTCCCCACTGTGCCATCAAAACCTCTTGTTAAGGTTGCCATTTGCACACAATCTTGCGAAAACACCAGTTTTACATTCCTGTCTTTTCAGCAGCCTTTGAGACCTTGGATTTCCGTCTGGGTTTTCTTCCTTATTCTCAGTCTCCCTTGCTGGAAACTTTTTTTATTTTCTGACTGCTTTCTTTCTCTTTTTTTTTTTAAATTTTATTTTATTATGTTATATTAGTCACCATACAATACATCATTAGTTTTTGATGTAATGAGCCACTGTTCATTGTTTTTGTATAACACCCAGTGCTCCATGCAGTATGTTCTGACTGCTTTCTTGTTGGAATGTCCTAGAGCTCTTCCCTGGGCCTTTTCTCTCTCTATAGTCACACCTACGTGATAGCATCTAATCCCAGAGCTTTAAACAGTATTTACACACTGATAATTTTCAAACATATGTTTCCAGGCCAGGTTGCCCCCTTGAACTCCTTACTTTTAAGTCTAATTGCATGCTCAACACTTCCACCTACATGTAGTATAGACATCGCAGATTTAATATGTCAAAACCAGACCTCTGGATATTCCCCCCGGTCCCCCGGCCACATACCTATTGACCAATTCTGCTTCTCCCACAGTCTTATTTTCTCAGTCATTGGCAACACCATTCACCCAGCTGCTCAAGCCAAAAAGCTCATCATTAATTCTTCCCTTTCTTCTTACTTCTCATCTAATTCATTCACAAGTCTTAGGAGATCCGCCTTCAAAATATACCTACAGTCTGGCCATCTCTCACCTCCTCCCTTGCCACCACCCTGTCACACACCATCCTCATGTCTTCTTGGACTTTCCACTAAGAGCACCACAATAGATTTGCTTTCCCCTGATGGGGATGACTGTATACCTTCTTCATTTTGCATCAGGATTATGTTGGTTCTCTAGCTGTGGGTCATATATCACAGATCTATTGATCCTGTCACCTTCCTATGTGCTGCTCAGTGTTGATGACATCATGCTGATGAGCAGGAGGTAGCAGATACCTTGGATGCTCGGGCAAGATATGTGTATGCCAAGGAGGTGGAGACGAACTGCACAAAAATTGAGAGGCCTGCCATCTCAATAAATTACCTAAGATCCCACGCCTTAGATTTACTTCTTACCGTAAGAAAGCGGCCATGGATCTTTGTGGATCTTTTTTAGTTTTCAAGGTACATACACAATTTGAGTGTGCTTCTCCACGTAGCCCTAAAACCGCCAGGGATAAGTGGGGTGCAGCCGCTGGTCCGGATTGTGTTGTAAGCAGCTGTGCCCCTGGCTTCTCATGAGCCAGCAGATTCGATGATGCTCTAAATGTCTGCAGCCTACATGGCGGGGGGGGGGGGGGGGGGCCG
>NW_027762236.1:0-298 GCF_054177405.1 Leptonychotes weddellii
CAAAACATGTGAGGGCGCCTGGGTGGCTCAGTTGGTTAAGCGACTGCCTTCGGCTCAGGTCATGATCCTGGAGTCCCTGGATCGAGTCCCGCATCGGGCTCCCTGCTCGGCGGGGAGTCTGCTTCTCCCTCTGACCCTCCCCCCTCTCATGTGCTCTCTCATTCTCTTTCAAATAAATAAATCTTTAAAAAAAAAAACATGTGAAATACTACTGGACCACTTTCTTACACCATACACAAAAATAAATTCAAAATGGATGAAAGACCTAAATGTGAGACAAGAAACCATCAAAATCCTA
>NW_027762237.1:0-298 GCF_054177405.1 Leptonychotes weddellii
CAAAACATGTGAGGGCGCCTGGGTGGCTCAGTTGGTTAAGCGACTGCCTTCAGCGCAGGTCATGATCCTGGAGTCCCTGGATCGAGTCCTGCATCGGGTTCCCTGCTCGGCGGGGAGTCTGCTTCTCCCTCTGACCCTCCCCCCTCTCATGTGCTCTCTCATTCTCTTTCAAATAAATAAATCTTTAAAAAAAAAAACATGTGAAATACTACTGGACCACTTTCTTACACCATACACAAAAATAAATTCAAAATGGATGAAAGACCTAAATGTGAGACAAGAAACCATCAAAATCCTA
>NW_027762238.1:0-298 GCF_054177405.1 Leptonychotes weddellii
AGAGGGCACATACTGAATGGAGCACTGGGTGTTATATGCGAATAATGAATCATGGAACACTACATCAAAAACTAATGATGTAATGTATGGTGATTAACATAACATAATAAAAAATTTAAAAAATTAAAAAAAAGAAGAGCCCTTACAAATGAGATCGGGAGGCAGAGTCACAGTAAGAGTCAGAGTAATGCAATGTGAAAAGACTTGGCCAACCATTGCTAACTCTGAAAATGGAAGGGGGCCATGGACCAAGGAATACAGATGGCCTCTAGAACTCTAAAAAGCAAGGAAAAGATTC
>NW_027762239.1:0-298 GCF_054177405.1 Leptonychotes weddellii
AATAAATAAATAAATAAATATTGTGAAAGTTTAAGTGTAGGACTGTAATTTATTATTGAAGACATTTATATTATCTGCCACCTAATGTTTTATTTTACTTTTTTTTTTTTAATTTTACTTAGTTAACATACAGTGCAATATTGGTTTCTGGAGTAGAATTCAGTGATTCATTGTTACCTAATGTTTTAAATGAAGAGCAGTGAGTTGTTATTTTTGATTTACATTTTCTTTTTACCAACAGTTTTATGAAATCCAAACATCCTTGGTTCTACTCTGCCCATCCATTGTGTTTGAAAAG
>NW_027762240.1:0-298 GCF_054177405.1 Leptonychotes weddellii
TAAATAACTCCTGACCTCGGGACTGGAAAGGAGAGATTCATTAACCTCACTTTGCAGGGGAGGGAACATCAGCTGGGAGAAATGAATTGGCCTGACCTGCCCCCTCTGTCTCTTAACTAGCAAATAGAAGAGCCAGGATTCTAATTCAGGCTTGCATAAAAAACTTTCTTCTGACAAAATTTGGTAACTTTTTTTTTTTAGTTGCAGTTTTTTAATTTGCCAATCTTGATAATGTACTCTTTTTTTCTTGTCTGCAATACATATTTTTAGAGTTTGTCAGGCTTTAGACTTTAATTAA
>NW_027762241.1:0-298 GCF_054177405.1 Leptonychotes weddellii
AAACTCCAAAGTCCTTAGTTTCTTGGTGTAGATAAAACAATTCCATGAAATTTCGTTAAACTACTGAAAGACAGAGCTGTTGGCAACGAAAGTAGTGGGCTTGAAGAGAGCTAGTTTGCATTGTATTAATCGGGGAATTAAACAAAATGCGTGAAATGCCAGTGGTTCATAATAGATCTTTCTTTTTTTTTTTTTTTTTTAAAAGATTTTATTTATTTTTTAGAGAGCGAGCGAGAGAGAAACAGCATGAGAGGGGAGAGGGTCAGAGGGAGAAGCAGGCTCCCCGCTGAGCGGGGAG
>NW_027762242.1:0-298 GCF_054177405.1 Leptonychotes weddellii
TATCCTGTATTTACTGATTTGACCCCTTGTTCTGACATGAACTTAATTTCCTCCCAGATTACTTCATTTTCCTTGGGGAATTTGTTATCTTTTTTTGTTAAAAAAAAATACTGTATCTAATGTGTTTGTTTCTTTCTGAAGAGTATGAAGAACTCTATTGTCTCTGGATGGTGTTTTCTCTTTCTCTTGTGTGTGCCTGGTCTTTCTCTGGCAGTATGTAAATTATATGTTATATATATGTCTATATAATTTCATATGCATAAAGACACTGTTCATAAAAACATTTGCTGCTTTTAAA
>NW_027762243.1:0-298 GCF_054177405.1 Leptonychotes weddellii
TTACTTTGACCTTCAGTGTTTACCCATCATAATATATTCTCCTCTGTTAAATCCAACTTGTGATTAATAGCTGGTAGATAGACTTTAAATGACTTCTGGTTTTTTGTTTCGTTTTGTGTTTTTCTGAATTTCTCTGAGGCCAGAGGTATAAATCAAGGCAATTGTATGTTCCCGTGAGAATTTCAAAAACTCTAGTGTGGGGAGCGCCTGGCTGGCTCAGTCAGTAGAGCATTTGGGACTCTTGATCTTGAGGTCATGAGTTGAGCCCCATGTTGGGCGTGGAACCTACTTTAAAAAA
>NW_027762244.1:0-298 GCF_054177405.1 Leptonychotes weddellii
CTTGTGGCACTTTTGATTGTTTTGGTCAATTGTGTTATCCCAGATAATTCTCTATTTTCTATAGGTTTTTAAATTTATTTGCCCTGAGCTATGGAAAGCAACATCTTCATTTCTTAAAATTTCCTCGCTGAAAAATAATCAGTATTCACATTTTAGTATATTTCTGATCTTTTTTGAAGCATACCTTGCAGTCGTCATTTAGTGTATCTTACACTGGTAGGAAATTGCCTCGAAGAGTCTGTTTAGGAGTTCAGCTACATCCTTCTCCCTTGCAACTTCAGTCTTCTATGTGTATCCC
>NW_027762245.1:0-4057 GCF_054177405.1 Leptonychotes weddellii
GTTGGACACACCCTTTAAATAGGATATAGTGTCCTTCCTCATCTCTTATTACAGTCTTTGGTTTAAAATCTAATTTGTCTGATATAAGGATTGCCACCCTAGCTTTCTTTTGGTGTCCATTAGCATGGTAAATGGTTTTCCACCCCCTCACTTTCAATCTGGAGGTGTCTTTGGGTCTAAAATGAGTCTCTTGCAGACAGCATATCGATGGGTCTTGTTTTTTAATCCAATCTGATAGCCTGTGTCTTTTGATTGGGGCATTTAGCCCATTTACATTCAGGGTAACTATTGAAAGATAGGAATTTAGTGCCACTGTATTGCCTGTAAGGTGACTGTTACCGTATATTGTCTGTGTTCCTTTCTGGTCTATGCTGCTTTTAGGCTCTCTCTTTGCTTAGAGTACCCCTTTCAATATTTCTTGTAGGGCTGGTTTCATGTTTGCAAATTCCTTTAGTTTTTGTTTGTCCTGGAAGCTTTTTATAAGATTTGATTATTTATTTGAGAGAGAGAGAGTGAGCAAGTGAACATGAGTAGAGGGAGGGGCGGAGGGAGAGGGAAAAGCAGACTCCCCACTGAGCGCAGAGCCTGAGGATGGACACAGGGCTTCATCCCAGGACCCTGACCATGACCTGAGCCAAGGGCAGACACTTAACTGACTGAGCCACCCAGGCACCCCTACAGCTGTTTGTTTAAATATGCATTTTACAGGCTGTGATATAATATGTTTTCAAAAAGCATTATTATTTTATAATAAGAAAAATGCTAAAACTATTTGCAGAAGAGTTTTTTTTAAAGCTTGCCCAAATAATGGAAGAGTGGCCAGTAGCATACACATTCCTGGGAAAATATATGATTTAATGGGAAGCACCCCGAAGTGCCACATCTTCCTCCCCTTCTCAGGCAGGCAGGAGGTATCTTTGCCATAATCAATTCACAGAAAATGCCAGCCTTGATGACCAAAAACACCAGACTTTGGGGACGACAGGAAAGTTGTGCTCTAAACGAGGTTTTCAACCAGAAGAAAAAGGTACCCAAGGGGCCCAGCCGGGCAAGTTAAGTGAACACATAAGCCCCTGTGAAAACAACACTCTGCTCCCAGCCACTGAACAGTCACCACACGGACCACAAAGGCCCAGGTAATTGAAATTAGAACTGCTCCTTATCCATAGCACTCCATTTTTAATATATGAAATCCAGCTCTAAATCCCATTTATGGAAATCGGTTACAACTAAATGACAAATCTCACAGTGGCCCATGGAGCTTTCCTGCTCTCTGGTCTCTGTCCAGAAGCAACGAAATTATTTTTATTTCAAACTCATTAAATTTTCTGTCACTGGCAGTAACATTTATTCCCCATCAGGAGTCCTGGGGGTTATCAGTGTTTCTGCTTCGTCTCTTCCCATTTCAATTTTTTATCGAAATAAAGGCTTTTTATTTCCAAAAATATGCATATCATATTCATAACTAATCCCTTTTTAAAAATAGCTCTTCTGACTCACCTCATTAACAGTGTAAAATTCACTCACCGAATGCATATCATTAGCCAGTGAACTGCTATTCTTTAAAAAAAAAAATATATATATATATATATATATACATATATATATATATTCAAAGGGTTTAATTCACAGGTGGTTTTTTACTTCCCCAAAGGTGCCACTTTGCTTGGTAACATGCCTGAGGAGTTGCTAGAAAGGAGAATTCTCAGACAGCAATGCCATCAATTTTAAAAGGTGAGAGGCATGCAACAGGGATGGTTTCAGAACTGTTTCCATTCATTTGATGGTCTTTTGCTGCATTCCGTGGTGTGTGGCTATGGAGAGAGGCGTATGCCTGCACAGGGCACCTGCCCTAGAAGTGGAAGGAGTCAGTTCCCCTCTTCCCGTGTGCAACTCCAAGAGCAGATTCTGTCAGATGGACAAGGGGAGCTAAGCTGAGCTCTGAAGGGGCCTGATGTCCTCCTCCATAGCTCTTGCCTTGAGTGTCATTAATTCTGAGACATCACTAGAGGGGCGCATTGGAGCTGGAAGTCCCCGTTCCCGCTCCAAGCTGGGACATGAGTCCAAGCATGTGATCTGGTTCTTTGACTCTGTTTCCCCACCTGTAAAATGAGGGGATTGGACCCAGATGCAAGCTGGGGTTTTTCTACTTGCAAATTGTGGGAAGTCCAAAGCTATGCCTAAGATTTCTGCAAATTTCCAGAGTGGTGGGAACTGGGCAGGTCACGTTCTTAGAGTCACCTCTGCCTTGGAACCCGGTCCAAACCAGGTCAACCCGGATGGGAGTTTCTAAAAGCACCCCAGCAGTTCTGCCAATTGGCCAAGACTGAGAACCACTGCAGGAAAGCGTCACTGGGGCCCCTCCCAGCTCTGGCAGCATGAACTGGACTTATTCTTGATTTTGAAGTTAAAAGACCTGGGGTAAAAATTGTCACTGTGACCTAGATTAAAGACAATCCTCTTGAGAGAAGATGAGAGAACAAAAAAAGACCTTCCACCCAGCATCAAATACAGAAACAAAGGCAGCCTGTATCCATGTCACATAGCAGAGGCTCTGGGAATTGGTCTTCCCCAGGGGACTGCAGGACACGATGGAGAAAGCAAATCTGTAAATGCCTGGGTGGCCGCCATGACCAACCCCTAACTCAGACTCTGTAGTGGCTCCAGTCTGCAGTGCGTGATCAGAGCGTCTCCCAGGCTCGGCTCTTCTGCCTACTGCTTGTGTGCCCTTGGTCCCACACAAGTCCTGCCCTCCAGAGACAGACCCCCCAATGTGAAAACCTTGAAAAGCAACCCGGGGATCTGACTTGTCACAAGGTCTGGAAAAGAGGAGCAGTGCGTGGGGATCCTGAGTTCATCTGAAGACACTGTCCTCTTCTCTTTCCTTGCAAAACTCTGCAGAGTTTGGAAGGAAATTGACCCCAATATCACCCCATGAGGAAAATGTCCCACAAGGAAACAGCATTCTTTTTTTTTTTTTTTTAAAGATTTTTTTTTTTTTTTTTTATTCATGAGAGATAGAGCGAGAGAGAAAGGCAGAGGGAGAAACAGGCTCCCAAGGAGCAGGGAGCCCGATGCGGGACTCGATCCCAGGACCCTGAGATCATGACCTGAGCCGAAGGCAGATGCTTAACCATCTGAGCCACCCAGGCGCCCAAGGAAACAGCATTCTTAAAACAGGATAATTTGAGGAGGGTTTATTTACAAAGGTACTACTTGCAGAGATGTGGCTAAGGCCCCAAAAGGAATAGTGTCAAAGCAGCTGAGCTATTACAACCCCGAACCTGAAGGCTAAGGAGAGGAAGCTGTAACTGGAATATATTTTAGATATTTTATATATTTATATTTTATATATTCTAATATATTGCATTCATTATTATGCATCATATATCACATAATTATTATATAATAGATGATATATAGGGGAGCCTGGGTGGCTCAGTCGTTAAGCGCCTGCCTTCGGCTCAGGTCATGATCCCAGGGTCCTAGGATCAAGGCCCGCCTCGGACTCCCTGCTCGGCGGGAAGCCTGCTTCTCCCTCTCCCACTCCCCCTGCTTGTGTTCCCTCTCTGGCTATGTCTCTGTCTGTCAAATAAATAAATACAATCTTTAAAAAGTATAAATATATGATATATATTGTAACAATTATATACAATTATAATACATAATATTTATATAATTTATCATAACTTATAATTCTATAATTACATTATAATATATAATACAACATTATATATTATATATATTCTTATATCTTCCATTATAACAGGGATAGGGATACATATACACATAGGTACAGATAGGGTCTTGCTCAAATCACACTCCCCTATTGAGCGGTAACGTTAAAACCGTGATGTTGGGCGCCTGGGTGGCTCAGTTGGTTAAGCGACTGCCTTCGGCTCAGGTCATGATCCTGGAGTCCCTGGATCGAGTCCCGCATCGGGCTCCCTGCTCGGCAGGGAGCCTGCTTCTGCCTCTGACCCTCCCCCCTCTCATGTGCTCTCTCTCTCTCATTCTCTCTGTCTCAAATAAATAAATTTAAAAAAATCTTTAAAAA
>NW_027762246.1:0-298 GCF_054177405.1 Leptonychotes weddellii
ATTGGCTAGCAGCCACTTTCTTATCTATCAAGTCTTAGTCCTGTTCTCAATATTGCCTAATTCAGGTGATTCAGGTGCAATTTTATGGTGGTAAATGCAAAAGCCCTTAACTGCATGTGATCTAGCATTGGCATGTCACCATCATCATCGTATTTGTATAATAGTTTTTCCTTCAGGGAACTTTCTCACTTGTGTGCAGACTCCAAATTTTCCTACTAAGATTAACTCTGCCTAGAGTTCACTCTTCCTGTCAGATAATAACAACCAACTAACAGCTTCTAAAAACCGCAGATCTACC
>NW_027762247.1:0-298 GCF_054177405.1 Leptonychotes weddellii
AATAGCCGACCTCTGTGACTCTTCCTTTTGACCCCTGGCTGACCTGAGACATTGTGTTTAAGGGAACTAGAGACCTATGCTTCAGTGTTGTATCTAGCGTGGTGCTAGCTCAAAACATTTGAGTTTTTAAAAAAGGAAGGGATTAATCCATGGAGAGTAAATTAGGGGTCCCCCCAGCGTCCCCAGCACCTGACAGAGCTGGCCACCTCCCTAAGGGCTCACTGGGGCCAGGTAAGGTGGAGCTGGTGATCCCTGGGCTAAAGCTCCAGCCCCTTCACTCCAAGGTCTCAGGGGCATT
>NW_027762248.1:0-298 GCF_054177405.1 Leptonychotes weddellii
AACTGGATGTAATCTCAGCGAACGGCAACAGACACTGGACAAATAATGATACAACCACACTCTGTTGTACCGTGTGGCCATTAAAAATGTAAATATTGAGGGGCGCCTGGGTGGCTCAGTTGGTTAAGCGACTGCCTTCGGCTCAGGTCATGATCCTGGAGTCCCGGGATCGAGTCCCGCATCGGGCTCCCTGCTCAGCAGGGAGCCTGCTTCTCCCTCTGACCCTCCTCCCTCTCATGCTCTCTGTCTCTCATTCTCTCTGTCTCAAATAAATAAATAAAATCTTAAAAAAAAAAAA
>NW_027762249.1:0-298 GCF_054177405.1 Leptonychotes weddellii
ACAGAGTAGGAGTGGATGGCAGGAGAGCAGGAGGTACCCCGAGGAGTTAGAGTGAGAGTGGAGGTGGAGACAGTGGGTGTTACAGACATGTCATCAATAAGGGCGATTCCAGTGGCAACACGGCCATGAAATAAAATACTGTAAGAGTAGCCAGTGCAGCCCTCAGAAAAAAACTATTTTGTTCTGTTCAACCATGATTAAAAAGAGTGAAAATACTACTCTGTAAGTTTATGTGAGAATGTGTGTATGTGTGTGTGTGTGTGTGTGTGTGTGTGTGTGTGTGACAGAGATTGAGAGC
>NW_027762250.1:0-298 GCF_054177405.1 Leptonychotes weddellii
AGTAGCCTTGCCTTCTTGGTTACACATATAGATATATCTGGAGTGGGCCACTCTGTAAGTTGGCCTAAATGAAGTGTTCATTCATTCAAAAAATACTTATTGAGAATCCACAATGTGCCAACAGCTATGCTAGGCATTTTGGGTATAACCATGAACAAGGAAGATCTAAATTCATCCTTTATTAGGCTTTGAAGGCAAGACTCACAGAATGGCAAGCAGGAAGTCGTGGCAAAAGCCAGGAGGTACACAATGGATGTATCACACAGAAATGCAGAAGCTGCCGGAGGGAGAGAGTTAC
>NW_027762251.1:0-298 GCF_054177405.1 Leptonychotes weddellii
ATTGGCCAAAACAAGCCACAGACGAAGCTCAACAGCAAGGAGCAGAGAGCCATATTCCTCCCTGTAGGAGGATGTGTATGGGGTAGGGGGTGAGTAGACAGCAAATATTTGCTAGAAAACAAATCTACTCTACCACACAGGAGCAGAGGACCTAGAAGTCACAAACTGAGAATTTCTAATTGACTCAATGGGAAGGGTGGGCTCACTCTGGTTCTGGACAAAATCAGAGTTCCTTTAGCAAGGAACAAGGTGGTGTAGAGGTGACTGTGGGGAAGGCCACTGAGTAGGTGTATTAGTC
>NW_027762252.1:0-298 GCF_054177405.1 Leptonychotes weddellii
ATTCAGGATCAGGAGCTCCGATTCCAAGCGAAAAGTGAGGACTTGCTTTCTTTACAGGAGAACTTCCGTAGCCAAGTGAGTGAAAATGAACTTTTGAGACAGACGGTCACCAATCTGAAGGAGAGAATAGCAGAGTTGGAAATGGATGTGTGTCAACTGAGAGAGGAAAATGCAAAAGTCGAGGAAAACTCTAGAGAAAGGGAAGTGGGAAATAAGGCATTGCAAGAGACACATAGGCTGCTTTCAGTGATGCGGAGAGAGGAGGAATCCCAGGGTGCTGCGATGAAAGAGAAGGCAC
>NW_027762253.1:0-298 GCF_054177405.1 Leptonychotes weddellii
TCCCCCCTCTCATGTACTCGCTCTCTCTCATTCTCGCTCTCTCAAATAAATAAATAAATCTTTAAAAAAAAAAAAAAGAAAGAAATAGTATCCCTTCTCATGGGTGCCTGGGTGGCTCAGTTGGTTAAGCGACTGCCTTCGGCTCAGGTCATGATCCTGGAGTCCCGGGATCGAGTCCCGCATCAGGCTCCCTGCTCGGTGGGGAGTCTGCTTCTCCCTCTGACCCTCCTCCCTCTCATGCTCTCTGTCTCTCATTCTCTCTCTCTCAAATAAATAAATAAAATCTTTAAAAAAAAAA
>NW_027762254.1:0-298 GCF_054177405.1 Leptonychotes weddellii
AGCACGTCCGAAAGTGTCAGAACAGGAAGGAGGAAAAGAAAAACAACCAGCTATTTCTCCATAAACCTCTTGTGTGCATTATATTTCCATGTTGAAATGTATTCATTTATTTTAATTTTGTGTTGTCATTAAGAAAAATAAGAATATAATGCAAATCTCAACTTTACTTGTCAACTTTCCCCGTATCAACCTCACCCCATATTTGGACTCACACTGGCATTTGTATACAATAGAAGCTCATTCTGAAAGCTGTGCTTGCAATTCTTTTCCCATCATGTATTTTAATAAAGGTAGAAAT
>NW_027762255.1:0-298 GCF_054177405.1 Leptonychotes weddellii
CTGTAGATGCACCTGCTCATTCCCGCACCCCTCCCCCTCTGTCCTGGTGCTTGGTCTGAGGTTCACACGGAGCGAGCACTGTGCTATTTGGGAGGACCGTTCACATGAGGGCTCTCCCTCTCACCCTCCACCCAGCCTGTCTCTGCAGCTCCTCTGCCCACCCGTCCTAGGAGCTCACCTGTCCCTCTGCCCACCTGTCCCTCTGCCCACCTGTCCTAGGAGCTCACCTGTCCCTCTGCCCACCTGTCCGTCTGCCCACCTGTCCGTCTGCCCACCTGTCCTAGGAGCTCACCTGTCC
>NW_027762256.1:0-4056 GCF_054177405.1 Leptonychotes weddellii
GGAGGCCCCTCCCCCGCCGTCTATCCTCCCGAATATCGCCTCGGATTCACTTCTCCGCACGTCCTACCTTCCAGAAAGTGGTCGCTTTTCTGATGAGAGAGTTGTTGCTCTTCTTTTCTTCGATCTCCTGTTGAGTTTGTAGGTGTTCAGAATGGTTTGATCCCTATCCAGCTGAATTCCTGAGAGGAGACGAAATCCATGTCTCCTACTCCTCCGCCATCTTGCTCCGCCCCCAGATCCACCAGAGTTTCTAAGTCTAGGGGTTTTTATGAGCTTGTTGGCGGGCTGTTTTCATCTGATTAACTCTCCCTGTGCCTGTCCTCCAATCAGGTTTTTGTCATCTATCTATCATATGGGAAAAAGTGGAAGGCTTCTTCCAGGGTGGTATAAAATCCATTTCAGCGTGGTTTCCTCCTCGGGTGGGGGCCCCTTATCCCTGCCTGCCTTTCTTCCAGCTATCCTTCATCACCAGCATGGTCAAGTGAGAGCCCTCTTCTGGGTTACAGATACTAGGTTGTATCTTCTCATTGCAGAAGGGGCAGGGAGCTGCCTTTGTCTCTTTTATAAGAACACTAATCCCATTATGAGGGCTCCACCATCCTGACCTAAGTACCTCCCAAAGGCCCCACCTCCTAAGACTATCATACTGGGCGTTAGGATTTCAATATATGCATGGGGAGGGGGAAAGCACAAACATTAAGACCATAGCAGCAACCATTGTTTATTGAGTACTGGTTATATGTTTGACACTTATTACGTTCAATTATAAACTTTAAGCAACATAAGGATAGCTTTGTATCTGTCTTATTTACTTTTTATACTGATGCCCATCACAGTAAATGACACATCTTAGTTGTGCAACAAACAATTTTAAAATGAATGAATGAATGAATGTAATATTTTAGATTTTATTTTTCAGATTGGGAAATTAGGCTTAAAAATGTTAAATAACTTGATCAAAATCATACAGCTGTTGTGCAGAAAATCTTAGGATCAAATTATGAATGGTCTCTTTGATTCCAAAGTGTATACCCTTCACTACACCATGGGCTTTTTAGTCAACCAATGGATAATTACTTAGGTCCTAGTTCAGGGGAAGTTTGGTAAAACTGAATTGCAATGCAAGGAGCAGAATTAATCTTAGTTATGTTTTATAAAAAGTTGACTCAAGCAGCCCTTTGAGAGGACTTTGTGAGCAGTTGTGGAAGGAGGCTATAAGCTAGGCAGGAGGTAATAATGTATTGGGCTAGGTGCTTATGTTGCGCACAGAGAATAGACAACTCAGATGAGTTGTGAGGTCAATCAAGAAGACTTACTAATGAACTACAGGTAGGGAAGAAGAGAGGAACCTGGTATTATTTCAGGCTTTTGGCTTCAAACACTGAATGAATGGTGGTACCATTCTGAGTTGTGAAAGTCTGAGAGAAGAACAGTTTTGCAAGGTAGAGAATCAAGAGTTTTGTTTTGAACATGTAATCTTTGATATGCATGTTAGATAACGTTAGGTAGAGATGTGGAGTGGGCTGCTAGATACATGAGACTAGAATTCTGGAAAGAGGTGAGACTAGGAGACGTACATTTAGGAGTCTTTGACATTTATAGAGTGTTTATGCTCTGGAACCCTAACTGTAAATGCCTCTTCAGAAAACTGCTACATGGTAGTTAGACAACCACAACATACTTGACAAGAACATTCAAAGTGTTCTCAAAGTATGCCCTCAAAGTGACTCGGTCTGATGACTGCTTCCCAGGTTTGGCAGCAGGGTTGAAAGCAAAAACAGTCTTTACTGAGAATTCCTTCTGGCACAATATCAGATTTAAAAAATAGCAGAGTAGACTCAGCTACAGACTTAAGCAGACCGAGAGTAGACTCAACCACTACAAGGCTTAGAGAAATTACAATGAGCTTTTGGGTTAGTCAAAACATAATAACCATATCAAAAGTTCAGATATGTGCAGGCTGGATATGATGACTGACTTACTTACTTTCTTTCTTTCTTTCTTTCTTTCTTTCTTCTTTCTTCTATCCCAGAAAAGAAAACAAACGTCAACATGCCACACCCTGGAGATTTGATGTATTGAAGCTTCTGAGCTCCAGCATTCAGTCCCACTGGAGAATTAACTGTATCACGCTGCAGTGATTCATCTACTGTCTGCCTTCCCCATATACTCTGGGCTCCTTGAGGCTAGAAATAAATCCCTCTTTACCATATCTCCAGCCTTTTAAAGTCTCTGGAGAATTATATGGACTCAGTCAGTGTGAGCTGATGAACCCAATGAGTACTTGAGAAGGTTAATGTTCAAAATATCTAATAGGAAAATATGATGCAAAATAAAAATAATTATTCTATGAAATTATATTTCTAGATACAGCAATGAGTCCTCATATTAGTAACTTTATGAGATATATTGACCCCTATTTTACTTGCCACCAATTTTTACCTCAGTTCCCTTTCTATAAGAACAAAGGATTTTATATGTACCACATAAGCTCATGGTGTTTAGTTTCTTCAAATCTAAATGCATGGAGCCCTGCCCTCAGGCTAACCATTTGGACAAGTCAGCCACTAGCTGTGACTAAATCTGGCCCTTTCTCTTGACCTCTTTCTTTGGAGTCCAAAAGCAGAAGAAGACATTCTCTCTCCCAGATCAGGGATTACCTTATTTTATGCCCAGGTAATTGACATGTCACTCAAGAGAAAGCCCCAATAGATTAAGGTAATTTTCTAGACATACAAATAAGTGAGGTCAACAAATAACTTCAAAAATTATAAGAAAAATTTTCCAAAGTGCCCTATATCTTCACCTTTAGTTCATATATTTTTAATTTAGACCACTCATAAATATCTATTTGCTGTAGGCTTATTTATTATTTTGCCTGGCCTTCAATCAAATGTGAACTTCATGAGGCCATAAACCTATCAGAGACCAATCAGACCTATGTAATAGACCTGTCCACCATTGTACACTCAGAGCCTAGCACATATTTGTTGAATGTATGAATTATCTCTAGTTTTTCTAACAATCTTAAAGGTTGGATGGTATTATCTTGTTTTTCAGGGGACAACTGAGTTTTGGAGAAGTGACATCTCTAAAGTAGTGAAACTGAGATATAATTTTAAATTCTATACTTTTTTATGCCAGTGCACCCGTTTAAACATATTGTACCACTTTGTCAAAGCTTGGTGACTATTCAGTGTTTGCAATTTTCTATACCTCTGACTGGTTTCCTAAGGTGATTAACCATACAACCTTAAAAAAAAAAAAAAAGGCACGCTTACTCTTTTAAGGTAAAAGACTTCAGGGACTGAAGAGGAAACTCAAGCAACTGGTAGAAAGATGGTGGGAGATATAAAAAAGAGATATTGAAACAAGGAATATTGGAAGAAAAACAGTAGGATAAATGACTACAGATAACTAACCAGCAGACATAATGCAATTTCTTGACATTTATAGCTAGTTTTTCTTGATTCGTAAAGCAGTCTCTAAAAAGAGATTCTAGGCATATATTCCTGTAGCATGTTAGTCATTGACAAGAATGATTTTTAAAAGGAAGATGTTAAATATTAAGACACATTTCTTTTTTTTTAATTTTTATTGTTATGTTAATCACCATACATTACATCATTAGTTTTTGATGTAGTGTTCCATGATTCATTGTTTGTGCATAACACCCAGTGCTCCATGCAGAACGTGCCCTCTTTAATACCCATCACCAGGCTAACCCATCCTCCCACCTCCCTCCCCTCTAGAACCCTCAGTTTGTTTTTTAGAGTCCATAGTCTCTCATGGTTCATCTCCCCCTCCGATTCCCCACTTCATTCTTCCCATCCTGCTATCTTCTTCTTCTTCTTTTTTTTTTTTTTTAACATATAACGTATTATTTGTTTCAGAGGTTCAGATTTGTGATTCAACAGTCTTGCACAATTCACAGCGCTTACCAGAGCATATACCCTCCCCAGTGTCTATCACCCAGTCACCCCATCCCTCCCACCCCACCCCCCACTCCAGCAACCCTCAGTTTGTTTCCTGCGATTAAGAATTCCTCATATCAGT
>NW_027762257.1:0-298 GCF_054177405.1 Leptonychotes weddellii
AATCTTTTCCTTGCTTTTTAGAGTTCTAGAGGCCATCTGTATTCCTTGGTCCATGGCCCCCTTCCATTTTCAGAGTTAGCAATGGTTGGCCAAGTCTTGTTCACATTGCATTACTCTGACTCTTACTGTGACTCTGCCTCCCGATCTCATTTGTAAGGGCTCTTCTTTTTTTTAATTTTTTAAATTTTTTATTATGTTAATCACCATACATTACATCATTAGTTTTTGATGTAGTGTTCCATGATTCATTATTTGCATATAACACCCAGTGCTCCATTCAGTATGTGCCCTCTTTAAT
>NW_027762258.1:0-298 GCF_054177405.1 Leptonychotes weddellii
GTTAAACTTCAACATTTTCAAAAATACACAAGGTAGGTTTGAGATGAGAAAAAAAGTTTTTTTTTTTTATTAAAGATTTTTTATTTATTTGACAGAGAGAGAGAGAGAGAGAGAGAGAGAGATAGCTAGAGCAGGAACACAAGCAGGGGGAGTGGGAGAGGGAGAAGCAGGCTTCTTGCTGAGGCTTGATCTCAGGACCCTGGGACCATGACCTGAGCTGAAGGCAGACGCTTAACGACTGAGCCACCCATGTGCCCTGAGGAAAAAAGTTTTAAAAGAGGAGTTTACTGCTTAAGGA
>NW_027762259.1:0-298 GCF_054177405.1 Leptonychotes weddellii
CGGGACGCCTGGGTGGCTCAGTTGGTTCAGCGACTGCCTTCGGCTCAGGTCATGATCCTGGCGTCCCAGGACTGAGTCCTGCATCAGGCTCCCTACTCAGTGGGGAGTCTGCTTCTCCCTCTGACCCTACCCCCTCTCATGCTCTCTCTCACTCACTCTCTCCCTCAAATAATAAAAAAAAATCTTAAAAAAAAAAAAACTACTGACAAAAATCCAGGATATACAACTTCTCAGGTGATTTCTTACCAAATATTTAAAGAAGAGTTAATACCTATTCTTCTCAAACTATTCCAAAAAA
>NW_027762260.1:0-298 GCF_054177405.1 Leptonychotes weddellii
TCTGACTCGGTGTCTGCTCAGGTCTTGATCTCAGGGTTGGGAGTTCAAGCTCCACACTGAGCACACTGAGTGTGGAGTCTACTTTAAAAAAAGAAGACTGGGGCGCCTGGGTGGCTCAGTCGTTAAGCGTCTGCCTTCGGCTCAGGTCATGATCCCAGGGTCCTGGGATCGAGCCCCGCGTCGGGCTCCCTGCTCCGCGGGAAGCCTGCTTCTCCCTCTCCCACTCCCCCTGCTTGTGTTCCTGCTCTCGCTATCTCTCTCTCTGTCAAATAAATAAATAAAATCTTTAAAAAAAAAA
>NW_027762261.1:0-298 GCF_054177405.1 Leptonychotes weddellii
GGAGTTAAGACTTAAGTCTTCACTTTTTTGAATTCTGAAGAGAAGCATTTTTATGACCAAATGATTTCTTACTGGTCTAATTTAATGACACACCAGATGCTACCATTTACTTTTGCTCATTTTTGTTAATTTTCAGGTTGGTCTGGGACAACTGCATCTGCACGGAGGGCGTGGAGTAGAACAAAATCATCAGGTAACTTTCTTGTTCCCAGGGCTTTGTACTTCATGTTGTAGAAAGAAACAGTGCTCTAGATGTATTTTTTATCAATGACAATATCAAGTTCATGTTACTTAGTCA
>NW_027762262.1:0-298 GCF_054177405.1 Leptonychotes weddellii
GGAGCAAGTACCACACATGGCCATTGGAACAATGGTTTTACAGAATACTTTGGTATTACCTATTTTAAATGTTTATTCCTTTCAAAAATTCTTTGTGCATGTATTAAAATACACATAGGGGCGCCTGGGTCGCTCAGTCGGTTAAGCAACTGCCTTCGGCTCAGGACATGATCCCAGGGTCCTGGGATTGAGTCCCACGGTGGGCTCCTGCTCAGTGGGGAGCCTGCTTCTCCTGCTCCACCTCCTTGTGTGCACTGTCTCCTTCTCTCTCTGTCAAATAAATAAATAAAGTCTTAAA
>NW_027762263.1:0-298 GCF_054177405.1 Leptonychotes weddellii
AGGGGGCGCCTGGGTGGCTCAGTCGTTAAGCGTCTGCCTTCGGCTCAGGTCATGATCCCAGGGTCCTGGGATCGAGCCCCGCATCGGGCTCCCTGCTCCGCGGGAAGCCTGCTTCTCCCTCTGCCACTCCCCCTGCTTGTGTTCCCTCTCTCGCTGTATCTCTCTCTTCAAATAAATAAATAAAATCTTTAAAAAAAAAAAAATAATAAGACCAGATAAGATCTCCCCTTACCCTCACTGCCAATGTAGAGTCTACAGGGCAGTAAGCCCTATTTCCTCTACTTTTTTTTTTTTTTAA
>NW_027762264.1:0-298 GCF_054177405.1 Leptonychotes weddellii
ATTAGCCAACAAGATGAGTGGTGTCATTTACAAAGAGAATACTGGAAGAAGAAAAAGGTTTATTTACTTGCTTGTCTATCTCTGTGGGTGGGGTGGGCATAGGGGAATAGGTCATAACTCCAACGTGGCGCATATGAACCAGGACCCACCAGAAGGGAAGCCAAGTCACAGGCTTGAGTATGGGAACCACGCGAGAAGTCTGAGCAGGAGATAAGGATTTGGGTAATCCCCACGAAGAGCAAAACAGTGTAGATGAAGACACCTAAGAACAGTGTGTGGAGTCAGGAAAGTAGGTGTC
>NW_027762265.1:0-298 GCF_054177405.1 Leptonychotes weddellii
ATGCCTCCAACCAGAGTACCACTGAGAATCTCCCTGTCCGATGATTTTCTGCTCTTTTACTGTCCACCAACAAAGGAAACCTTGTGTCCTTTGTCTGGAAACAGTAACAGTGACTCCAAACACACAAAATTTCCTAAGGAGCAGCTAACACCCTCAGCTGGGGAGCACAATACTCTATTATGGTACACAAAAGTTAACTATGTGGATTCAGACGTGGTGCCTTGAGCTTCTCAGATCCAAAACTTCAGGAAGGAAAAAAGATTTCCTCATCCTGTTGCAGTTTGCCAACTGCCAAGAC
>NW_027762266.1:0-298 GCF_054177405.1 Leptonychotes weddellii
CCTCGTACTCTTAGCACACATTAGTTATTTTATGGTCCTAGTTAACGTCCTGACATGTGGAATTGTCTGTTCTCTGGAAATTTATTTGTAAGCAATCAGTGTTAAAAAGACTCTCTGGAAGCCTTGAAGGATTCCTGACATGTGCTTTTCCCACAGAGGTAGAAAACCGAATCACGTCATAGCGTTGATACACACAACCATATTTTGGGCGTGTTGCCATGTGGAACCATGTACACATATCTTTCCTGATCTAGCAAGTGGAAGCAGGGTACAACCAGCACTTCCCCGCCTGATTGAA
>NW_027762267.1:0-4056 GCF_054177405.1 Leptonychotes weddellii
CCCGAGGGTCCTGAGACCACACTGTCCCGGAGGGTTCCACCCCCCGCTTAGCCACCAGAGTGACGTCCCTCGGCGGAGCAGACTTTTAAAAGTTCCGATTTTGTGCTCCGCGGCTCTATCACTTGCCAGAAGCGGCCGACGGAGGCCCCTCCCCTGCCGTCTATCCTCCCGAATATCGCCTCGGATTCACTTCTCCGCACATCCTACCTTCCAGAAAGTGGTCGCTTTTCTGATGAGAGAGTTTTGCTCTTCTTTTCTTCGATCTCCTGTTGAGTTTGTAGGTGTTCAGAATGGTTTGATCCCTATCCAGCTGAATTCCTGAGAGGAGACGAAATCCAGGTCTCCTACTCCTCCGCCATCTTGCTCCCTGTTGTTTACTTTCTTAACTACTGTTTTTCAGTGTCTGGCCATGTACTTATGGCATAATTCATTGTTTCTGACTACTGCAATGTACTCAGTGTTATGGAATGGCTACTTTTTATCTATCTACTCTTCTGGGTATGGACAATCACAATACCTCATTACTCCAAACTTCTACAAATTCAAAGACCCCACAAAAAAATAATTCAGTAGAGGTCATCATGCTTGTTAACTTTAGAGTGGAATCACTGCATTTTAGAGTTAGCCATATACTCCCATTTTATGAGGTCAGATGGCATCATTCTGTACTGTCATCAGTAATGAATGCAGCATCCCAAATCCCACATCTACCAATACTTAAAATTATTAAACTTTCTGTTTATTTTTGCAATCAGATTTTTCTCTGTAATCAAATTGTACTGTACTTGAAGATAATAGGGCAAAGAATGGGCGGAGTTGTTGGGTGAGGCTCTCAAGATGGAAGAAAGCACCTTGCATATTCCCTGCCCCCATCCCACCCTGGCTCAGTAGACAAAAAGGAAAACCATCTTACCTGGAGCTAAAACGAGATTTAGAGGTATTTATGTAACACATACAAACCTTCTTGGAGTTTCATTGGAATTGAGTAGAAGAACCCAGGGAAAGGATTGGACATCCAGCTAATAAACTAGACAGGAGGATCAACACATCCAAATTTAGGTCATGACTGTAGATAACACATTTGTACTCGAAGGAGGGTGAATTTAACAAGTGATATAATAGTATTTGCAGCACTGATTATGTCCTAGGTGCTTTGCTAGTTGTGTTCATGTAGGGAATCTCTTTTGAGTCTTACAGTAAGTCCACTAAAGGCAGCATTTCTTAGTGTCCAAGCTATTGACAATTCAGGCAAGATAATTCTTTGTTTTTTGGGGGAGATGTCCTGTGCAATGTAGGATGTTTAGCAGCCACCCTGTTCTCTACCATGAGATGCCAGTAGCATTCCTTCCAGTTGTGACAACCCAAAATGTCTCCAGACATTCCCAAATGTTCCTTCAAGGAAATAGTTGTCCCTGCTTGAGATTCACCACTTCAGGGTGATGATCACCATCCTTACTGGTCAGGTGAGAACACTGAAGTTGATAAAGCTTGAGTAACTTGGTCAAAGGCAAGGAAATAAAGGAGGTGGGATTTGAACTCTTGTCATCCTTGCTTAAACACCTGATATTTCCTTATTCTATAATACCAAGAGCCACAATAATCTTGTCTTATATTTACATAGTTCACTTATTCTCAATCAGGTTTTTTTTTTTTTTTCCTGCTCCTATACACAAGAGGTACATAATAAAATAAGAAAACCAGCACAGTGAGCAATTGCAACATTCTTTCCTCTACACAATTAAATCTGATTCCCAGGGAGGTACTGTGGTGTGTATGGGTTTTCACTGATTATACATACGAGTTCACTGAATGTTCATCTTTTAAGGTAGTAAGGTCCATTGTTGTTTTTCTCCTTTTACAAAGAGAAAAGGTGTTTATTAATAGTCAAGATGATGACATGTATTAACAGACCAAGTATTGAGAATCTTGGAACTTCACTGTTCCAACTCTGTCACACTAGGTGGAACAATTAGGATCAACCTAATAGCAAAACACCATCCAACTAAATGGACAAAGGACCTGAAAGGAAATTTTTAAGGAGTGCCCGGGTGGCTCAGTCAGTTAAGTGTCTGCTTTCAGCTCAGATCATGATCCCAGGGTCCTGGGATTGAGCCCCTCGTCAGGATCTCTGCTCAGCGGGGAGCCTGCTTCTCCCTCTCCCTCTGCCCCCAACTCATGCTTGCTCTCTCTAGTGTGCGCTCTCTCTCTCTCAAATAAAGTCTTAAAAAATTTTATAAAGAAGACCTAAAAATAGCAAGCAATTACATGAAAAGATACTTAACGTTATTAGGGAAGCGCACATTAAAACCACAATGAGATAATCTCATGCCTTTTAGGGTGGTTATTATCAAAAAAGATGAGATATTGACAAGAATGTGGAACAAAGGGAACAATTGTACTCTGTTGGTAGGAGTGTAAATTGGTATAGCCATTGTGTACAACAGTATGGAGTTTGCTCAGAAAATTAAAAATATAACTACCATGTGATATAGTAATCCCCCTTCTGAGTATGTATTTGCAGGAAATGAAATCACTGTCTCCAAGATATATCTGTGTCCCCATGTTCATGGCAGTATTGTTCACAATAGCCAAAGATAAGGCAACAACCTTAGTATCCATGGACAGATGAATGGATAAAAAAAAAAATGTAATGGGGGTGTGAGTATGTAAATAGATACACATACATACAGTGGAATATTCAGCCATAAAGAAGGAGGAAGTTCTGTCTTTGATATGTGCTAGACGTTTTGGACATGATGCTAAGTGAAATCAGACATAGAAATACGAATACTGCATAATCTCACTTACATGTGGAATCTGGAGGAGAAAAACCTCACACGTCTTAACAGAGAATGGTGGTTGCCAGGGGCTGGGAGTAGGGGGCCGTGGGGGATTATTGGTAACTGGTGCAGAGTTGTGGTTTTGTGAAATAAAGTTGTGGAGGTAGTGGTAATGGTTGCACACTAATATGAATGTACTTAATACTAATAAACAGTACACTTAGTGGTCAAGATAGTAAATTTTGTATTATAAAAATAAGCAAGTGTCATATTTGATATTAAGAATATACAAGAAAAGTTTTCACTTACCAAACAACTTATATTCACTATTTTACCATAACCCTCAAGTGCCCAAACTCATACACATGCCAAAAGTTTACATAACCTGGGAGGCTTACAAAAGTGTTATTTTAAGGGAAAAAACAAAAACAAAAACAGTGTAAAGCAAATTGCTGTAATGTAGGCTTGTTGCTTTATATTTAGTATGACTGCCCTAATTCCTTTTTAGTTCCAAGGCACAATTACTACTGTTTATTGCTAGGACAACGTTATTTATGGGTTGAACTCCCATCAAGAGGGTCTCTTTTTCTGTCACCAATGGCTTAATAAAATAGCCTTTCACCTTTGGAGACAGGCCTTTAAATTCTCTCTGTGCAAATGGAAATGCTGTAGGTCATTTTCTTCTAATTGCTTGTGGGCAGGGATTGACAAACCACCACACAATTTAGCTTGATTGACAGATTTTTCTCAAAAGTAGTCCAACCCTGAAACAGCAGTTTCAGCACAAGATTGAGATGTCTTGTCAGAGTTTGGTGGTAAAATTACTTTTGAGTTCTCCCAAAGAATTCCTTTTAAAAGAAGAAATATATCACAATTCTTTAACACCAGGTGCCATGTTTCGTTTGACTATCTTGTCAGATAATTAATGAGGTGCTTTGTAGTTGTCAATTGGTGGTTCCTTCATAATCCTAAAGTGAGAAACACTTGAAGGGAAAATATTCTTGAGGCAATGTTCTTGTTTAATTACATGTTTTTTAAATCAATAAGATTAACACTTTGGGTTAAAAAAGATTAAAATTTTTTTTTTTATTCTTATGTTAATTCCCATACATTACATCATTAGTTCTAGATAAAGTGTTCCATGATTCATTGTTCGTGCACAACACCCAGTGCTCCATGCAGAACGTGCCCTCCTCAATACCCACCACCAGGCCAACCCATCCTCCCACCCCCCTCCCCTCTAGAACCCTCAGTTTGTTTTTCAGAGTCCATCGTC
>NW_027762268.1:0-298 GCF_054177405.1 Leptonychotes weddellii
AAAGCGATTCTCTAGTATCTTCTATGCTTTTTTCAAGCCCAGCTAGTATCTTTATAATCGTCATTCCGAACTCTACTTCTGATATTTTACCCATATCCATATTGATTAGGTCCCTGGCAATCAGTACTGCCTCTTTTTCTCCTTTTTTTAAGGTGAGTTTTTCCGTCTTGTCACTTTGTCCAGAGGACAATAGATGAATGAGAGAATAAAATGCTAAATGGGTAACAACGACCCCAGATAAACATATATTAAACAAATCAGAAGAGACCTGAAACTGGAGAAAAATAAAGTGAAAGAA
>NW_027762269.1:0-298 GCF_054177405.1 Leptonychotes weddellii
GATGGTTAAGTAAATTATGGTATGTCTTTACAATGGAATACAGTGGGGCCACTAAGAATCATGCTTATAGATAAAATGTACGTTGAAATAGAAAAATGTGGGGCGCCTGGGTGGCTCAGTTGGTTAAGCGACTGCCTTCGGCTCAGGTCATGATCCTGGAGTCCCTGGATCGAGTCCCGCATCGGGCTCCCTGCTCGGCAGGGAGTCTGCTTCTCCCTCTGACCCTCCCCCCTCTCATGTGCTCTCTCTCTCTCACTCTCTCAAATAAATGAATAAATAAAATCTTTAAAAAAAAAAA
>NW_027762270.1:0-298 GCF_054177405.1 Leptonychotes weddellii
TCAGTCACTCCCATCTCCCCAGTCTCTGGCCGCACTCCGTGCTCACCCAGCCTGTGACCTCGCGTTTCTATCTCTGGCACCCGACCCCGTGTGGAGTCCCCAACCCCACAGATCCCTGAGGTGAGCTCCTGCACCTCTCCTCCTGGGGGAAGAAGGTGAGTCTCCCTGGATCTAATGCTTGTTGGGTCCCTGCTGGAGGAGCAGGGGCCCGACTGTGCCCTGGATCACAGTTTATGGCAACCCCGAGCTGAGAGCCCGCGCCTCGGCTCCGTCTCTGCAGCCGGCTTCCCCACTCGGA
>NW_027762271.1:0-298 GCF_054177405.1 Leptonychotes weddellii
GTGGCTGACTAATGTTTCATTACATCCACCTAGATGTAGGTATAGACACAGATGTACATGTACATGTAAATATAGATAGAAATAGATAAAGATACCACAACTTCTTTATCCATTCAACCATTGGTGGATACTAAGGTTGTTTCCATGTTTTGGCTATTGTGAATGATGCAATGAACACAGGGGTGCATGTATCTTTTCAAGTTAAGTTTTCTCCCTTTGGAAAAATACCCAGAAGTAGAATTGCTGGATTATCTGGTAGTTCTATTTTTAATTTTTTACATTTACATTCTCACCAAAA
>NW_027762272.1:0-298 GCF_054177405.1 Leptonychotes weddellii
AGTCCAGCTCTGCCCCTTGGTAGGTTTAGGACCTTAAGTTTTGGGGGGTTTTTTCTTTCCTTTTCTTTTCCTCATCTCAACCTTACAAGCACTGTTGGCTAGATACCAACTCTGGTTCTAAAAAATATTTTATCACTGTTGGTTGACTGCCTTGGGTAATGACGATTCAGTTGAGTAAGAAAGGAATAATGGGTCCCCTGTGATGTTCATGGTGGACCTTCCAGAGGGTAGGGTGTTCTGGGTCCCTCTCAGAGTGTCCTGGACATGCCTTTAGGGTGTGGGTCCAGGTGAATCTCCA
>NW_027762273.1:0-298 GCF_054177405.1 Leptonychotes weddellii
ACAGAATTCGCACTTCTTCAGTGGAGGTCAGTGTGCTTCCTCCTAACATCTTCAACTGATTGGACGAGGCCCACCCATGTGCTGGCAGGCCAGCTCCTTTACTCAAAGTCTGCCGACTTAAATGTTAATTGCATCTTAAAAAAATACTTTCACTGCAACACATCTAGACAGGGCTTTGACCAATTATCCAGGTACAGTGGCCCAGCCAAGTTGGGGCATAAAATTAACCATCACACAGATTTTGCAGAGAAAGGACTCGAAGATTGATGTCTCAGAGGCAGAAAGACCAGCTCTACAC
>NW_027762274.1:0-298 GCF_054177405.1 Leptonychotes weddellii
CAGCAGCTACCGCACACGGCAGGCAGCTTTTAGTTTTGAATAAAGATCAAGATAAGGCCAAGCACAGTGCGGGAGTCCTGCTTTTGTGGAGAGAAAACGAGGTATCCACGAAATGGACAGCCACTGCCAGGGTCCATCAGCCCCCTTTCAGCACAGGTGGCCCCAGCCCTGCCCGGACACCTCCCCTTGGATTGCAAGGCCCCATTCCAGGCCACAGCCCAGATGCCCAAAACCCTGATGACACGGGGGGAAGGTGCTGCCAGCTGTCAGGAGGCCACCAGTCTGCCCTTCCCACAGA
>NW_027762275.1:0-298 GCF_054177405.1 Leptonychotes weddellii
ACTCGCCGTATATCTAAACGAACTTCCGTATTTTACCTGTGGCCACTGCCCTCCTGATGTTGCTCGCCTTACTATTTCATTTATTGTGTTTTTTCGAGAGTCCGGATCTACCCGGGATACCAGCACTGGCTGCAAAGCTCGTAATAGTCCTTTAAAACAAACAAAAGGTCAGAGCCAAGTCATTTTTTTTTTTTTTTTTTGGCTAAAGCTACCACAGCAATGCTACTGAAAAAATCATGAAACAGTTTTTATGTAAAGTTAAAATATAGCAAATCAAAGAGAACTTTAAAAAAAAAAA
>NW_027762276.1:0-298 GCF_054177405.1 Leptonychotes weddellii
GTATGAGCATAAAACATGAGAGCAATGGGTAGGGCTCCGACAGCCTTGTGCCCTTCCAGCCCCCACGACACGCTAGCTCACCATGTGTAAGTGTAGCATAGAGGAAGTCCAGGAAAGTGAACCCTCATAATTATTCACTAGGGCGCTGGCCACACATCCCTGTCTGTCTCTTACTCTGGATCACGTCGGAGCCAGTGTACAACATTTGTCCATCCTAGAGGCAGGCTGCAGGCCTTGTCTTTGATGCCTCTACCCTGGACCAGACCCATGTCTTGATCCTTTGGATCGCACGACTTGA
>NW_027762277.1:0-298 GCF_054177405.1 Leptonychotes weddellii
ATCTTGGCTCTTTCCACAATTTGGCTATTGTGGACATTGCTGCTATAAACATCAGGGTGTACGTACCCCTTCGGGTCCCTGCTGGAAGAGCAATGGCCTGACTGTGCCGTGGATCACAGTTTATGGCAACCCCGAACTGAGAGCCCACTCCTCAGCTCCGTCTCTGCAGCCAGCTTCCCCGCTCCCATACCTGGGAGCTCTGCCGCACTCAGGCACCCCTGGTCTTTCTGTGACCCCAAAGGTCCCGAGACCACACTGTCCCAGCGAGAGTTCCACCCCCCGGCTTAGCCACTGGAGC
>NW_027762278.1:0-13986 GCF_054177405.1 Leptonychotes weddellii
TTAGAAAAATCACTTAGACTCTCTGAGCCTCATAATCTTCATCTGCAAAATGGAGAATAATACCTACCTCCCATTGTTGCTATAAACACTATAATATCGAATATCAGTAAAATGTTTTTCTTCTTCTTTCTTGTAATTATTTGTGTTTGGGTAAGTTTCCAGTCTACTAGAGTCAAGTTCTTTGAAGGCAGAAGTACTCATGGATGAATCTTTACAATACTCCAGACACATGATACTCAATAAAAATGAATATGAATATGAAATCTGTCTCCTTTTGATGTAAATAGACACTGTGAAGGTAATTAGAAACAGTTTTTTCCTTAGTTATGTTAGCTATTTTCTCCTATCATCTTCATTCCAGTTTGTTTTTTCATCCCAGTCTATTTTTTATCAGTCTCTCTTAAAAAAAAAAAAAAAAAAGCTAGGCTGTGTTCAGTTAGTCATTAACTCTGCATAAGCAGAGATTTTATCTATGAGGTGTTTATTATGTATAACCTCCAATGCCAGTACAATTAATTGCCAGGCTCCTTGGTTGTAAATATAGAAATTAACTCTGCCTATATTTAGCAATAAACAGATATACATAAATATATATGCATATGTATATATAGATATATATGAATGGTTCCTTATAGTTTGCAGAATTAGATGAAAACTGAAAAATCAGGACAGGAATCTCAGTGTCCAGAAAGCATGGATAACTCACTTCTCCAAGGGCATTGCCATTGGATCATGATCTCCAGGAAAGATATATCTTGCACCCACCCAGAGGAGCAAGGATTGTAAGTGGCAGCACCTTCCGAGCCAAATACTGAGAAAGCAAAAGGGCGGGAATTATATGTCACCTACAAAATTTAAAACAGAAAACAACTCACCATTATACGATGCTCTGCTTTTGTGAAATTTTTCTGAATTCCAACTGTCTTTTTCAATTATCTTCTCCCTACTTATAAGAATAATAATGTAGGGAATCATAGACTACAAATAGACACTTTGTTGTGACTAATAAACAATGAATTTCATTAAATATTATTTAACTAAGGAAAAGATACCCTAAAGCTCAAAACCATTCCATATAGGTTACTAAGCAGAGATGGTCATGCACAATTAACCTTATAAATACATTATTGTTTTTCTGCACATTTGGCAATTAGATTTTTATTGGTTACTATCTGTGGCACAAAGGTTTTGAGGCCAAGTCTATTTACGGATAGGCAAATACTAATATGGAATATTTCCAGGAAGCTTCATTTATTCTTTCCTTCAACAAGTGTTTATTGTGAGTGCTAGGCTGGAGCTGGGGATTCAAAGGTGAGCAAAGCAGACACAAGATCTGTTTTCACAGAGCTTACAGATAATGATGAAGAGGAAAGATGCTCATGATCACACAGGTAACAAAGAGCTAATAGAGAAGGATAAATTCTATGAAGGAAAAGTAAAATTCCTATAATACATATGAATGGGAAGTCTATTTTATATTGAGTAATGGAACAAGGCTTTTCTGAATAAGTGGGAGGTTATAATTTTGACCATGGAGATGAAGATAGGGATTCAAGATACATTTTAGGATATAGAGTCTACAGGAGTTCATACAAATTGATTGAGAAACAACAATTCTCAGGTTTCTGGCATGAGACACTGGGTAAGTAGTGGTGTCCTTAGCTGAGGTGTGATCACTAGAGTTGCAGTAAATCCTGAAGGAACTGTCATGCGTTCAAGTTGTTAAATTTGAAATATTCAAGTGGACATGTCATGCCAGCAGTAAGATATATTGGTCTGAACATAAAAGAGGCTGGAATGAAGATATAAATTTGGATGTTGTCATTTATAGGCATTAATTGAAAAGGGCCAGGGTAAGACTGCTGAAAAAGAAAGTGTGGAATGAGACAAAGTGGGGACTCAGGACTCAGCACAGGCTAATTCCAACTGTTGTGAGAATAGAGGAAAAGAAACTCAAAACAGACTGAGAAAGAGTGTCAAAGACACACGTGGACAGAAGATGGACAGAAGAATGTGGAATATATAAGAAACAAAAATGAAAAACACCATCAAAGATGTATCTAAAATATACTGCGGAAATTTAGAGAGAGATGATGTCCATCGTGGAACTAGCTGGTTCTCATCTAGGAAAGGCTGGGAGGGTAGTTGCATTCTAAAACAATTATTTCTCTTTCTAGACTTTACTGGATAGAAACCCACTCCATTGAAATATACACTTGCTATAACTTGCTTTTTCCTAACAGATTGATGACGCTGAAATCTTGGAAAGCCAGAGTATGAGAAGGGTTCAGAAATCTCTCCTTCTAACTCTTTTAATTACATGATTATAGGAACCAAATCGACTTAGGAGGCAACTGGCAAAATCACCTATTTTTGCAAAAAGGTGTCTCTCTGCACTCAGCTTGGACAAGGCCTCCTCTTGCCTCTTTTGAGTGGAGAACACAATGTCCCATAATGTCATCTTAAAATCAATGGCTCTCTACTGGGTGTTATGCACAAACAATGAATCATGGAACACTACATCTAAAACTAATGATGTAATGAATATGGACTCTCGAGGAGCTTGGCGATGGACAAAAGGAGAATAAGAAGCTAGTAGTTTACTCTTTTAACATTGCATGAACTCTCAAAACACTAATGGACAATTTATAATTCAGCTTTATGAGGAGAAGCATGTTGTAAAGTTATGAAATGTATGCCAGTAACTCATTATGGGACTCCTGACAAGTCACCTGTCCCACACCAAACCCACCTTCCGTCACATCTCTAAAATAGATGGCTTGTCACAGAGGATTTCTAAGGCTTCTTCCAGCTCCTTGGGACCTCTTTTCTAGGATTTGAGACCGTGAATCAAACAAACATTTTTCTATTTTGTGCTGCAAAATAGCTGTAGTTTTGAAACTCCAGATGATTTTTCTGTTATCTAAAGCAGTATGGTCCAATAGAACTTATCATGATGATAGAAATGTTCTGTATCTGTGCCGTCCACAACAGTAACCACTAGCCACATGTGGTTACTGAGCAATTGAAATATGTCTAGTGCAACTGATGAAATGATTCTAAATTTTACTTAATTTTAATTAATTTAAATTTAAATAGTCACATATGACGAGAAGCTACTCTATCGGATGGCACGGCTCTTAAGGATTGTAATGAAATTCTCAAAAAGTTTCAAACCCACATTAATTTAGAATAATCATATACCATGTGCCATATTTTGTTGGTAGTAGGACTTGGAAACAGGCAAGTCCTTGAGTGCATTAGCTGCCAAAATATTTTACCAAGCGAACGCAGGATGAAAGGAAGCGTGTTGACAGCTACTATGATGATTGTCCTGGCAAAGAGTGAGTTTCACGGCTGAAGAAAAAAATGATCCTGAAACAGTCCCATTTTCTATTCTTACCAAAAGTACCTCCAAATGTGTTAGGCAATCCTAGCTGGCTGGGGGAGGGGCTTCCAAAGAAATGGATCACTATTTCCTACAAGCCAGTGTGGGCCCAATTTAGTCTTAATTGCTTAATTGATTACAGTGGAATAAAAGCTACTGAAGTCCAGACAAAGCGAAGCTTCTTATCTAAATAACACTGATTAAAAAGGAAAAGTTGTCCTTCTAAAAGTTTCTCCTCTGATCACCCCTCTTGGCTCTGTTAATAAAAATTGGGTATCAGATTTAAGAAAAGTCAGCCTTCTGTTCTCATAGCCAGTCAAGGTATTAATTAGCTAAAAAACCCTGTTGCAGTTTTTCTAACTGTAGATATGAAAATACAAAACTGTTTCATTAATGCATGTGTCATCATTTTTCATCTGAAGGTGAGAGGATCCCTTTCTCGAGGCACACCAGTTAGTTGATCAGCATTCAGAGGATGGGCACAGTGGTGAAACTTCGGCGAGGAATACAGTCATTGATTGTTTAAATGCTTGGAGAACATTTTTGTCAACAGCCACAAACCCTAGCCAGTCATCACCATACTAAAGGTGTCATTTGTCATAAGCAACCAAAACGATGACTGATCTAATATTGTCAGTATGGAGAAAAATTAAAAAGCAATAAATGCATGTCATAAAAAAATACAAAAGGCATTCACCTAATAGACATGGATTCTGGTCCTGATCATAGCACTTACTAGTTACAAAGTGAAGCTAAGATATCTAAGCTCTCTGGAGCTCCATTGGCTCATTTATAAAATGAATACATTGCTAGCTTTGTTTCCCACCCTGCATTGTCGTGAAACTCAAATAAATAATAATTGTCAAAGCATATGAACAATCACAGCATACCTTATAACTATAAGCGTGATTCTAAACTAATAGGAATAATTACGATTATTATTATTACTGTGGGTCCTGGGATGCCCAACTCTGCATTTTTATTGAAGTAAGAAGCCTCTCACATATATTACATTAATGGTTCTCTGAAGAAACATTCACATGGCAGAAGTGGAATCCCAGTTTGGAGGCTCCTCAGTAAGTTAAACATAGAATTACCACATGACCCAGCATTTCCACTCAAAAGAATGAAAAACAAGTGTTTAAATAAAAACTTGTACAAGCATGTTCATAACTTCACTATTCACCATAGCTAAAAGGTGGATAAGCAAATTGTGATATAGAAATACAATGGAATATTATTTAGCCATAAAAAGGAATAAAGTTCTTATACATGCACCACCATGGATGAATTTTGAAAACATGATGCTCAGTGACAGAAGCCAGACACAAAGGCCACATGTTGTATGATTCCATTTAAATACAGAAGCCAGACACAAAGGCCACATGTTGTATGATTCCATTTAAATGAAATGTCCAGAATAGGCAAACTCATACAGACAGAAAGCAGATTGTGGTGGCCAGGGGCTGGGGTAAGGCAGGTAGTGAGAAGAGACTGCTAATGGGGATGGGGTTTCCTTTTGGGGTGATGAAAATGTCTGGAACCAGTCAGTGGTGATGTTTGTACAACATTCTGAATGTACTATAATGCCACTTAAATTGTACTTAAGATCGTTACAATGGTACTTTCATGTAATGTGTAAATAAATTCTAAAAAATGCAATTTAAAAAAGTGGAACCACTGGTTTGAAATTTGATTCAACTTAGAAAAATAAGATTCTCCTGTGGGTTAACAGTAATTTCACAGCATACTAATCTGATGATCCAGTAATGGACTCAAAGCACCCTCTAGAACTATAACCAGTGTATGAGAAGGGGACAATGAATTATCTAGACCAGCAGTTCTCAGCCCTAATGTCAGAACACACGGCTTTCAACCAGTTGGATGAGAAAAGAAGAACTGCATATTGTAGGTTGGGGTTGGGCATTAGATACTGTCCATCTTACCCATGAGAGAGTCCCCATACTCCAACTATAGCTACCTCGGAGTGAGCATTCCCCACGGAAAAGGGTTTTGGAATCACTGATCTAGATGACAAAACAGCTGCCATCCAAATGATTCTAGATGGTTACAGAATAACATCGGCATGGTTTTCTTAGAGCAGAGCCCACCACAACATGGTCAACACAATGAGTAGTGAGGCCAATCGCTTTTTACCAGACATGTTCAAAGACACATCAACAGATTTAAGAAGAACACTTCCGTCCCATCCACTGGGAAATTCCATAGTTAGCAGGTCACAGAGCTTTCATGACCTCTAGCAAAGTTCCCAATGGCTGCTAAATACCAAATTAAGAGTACTTCACAGGGAAGATACCAGAGCAGAGGAGACCAGAGCCCCACAGGCAATTCAGGGAAAATGGAAGAAGGAAACTAAAGGAAGGGGAAAGAAGATGTTGGAAGCACCAAAAGAATGGCTCAAAATTTTTGCCTTATCACTACAATTTTTCTAGAGAAAATTTTTAGCATAGACAGGACTATTTCTCAGTGTGCAAACTTTTCTCCCCTAAGCTACAACTTGCACTAAACACTTTACCATTAACACAGGTAATGTAAATATATTTGGAAATGTTTTCCACCTCTTGAATAGGAAACTAAAGGATCTTTCCAAGGAGTGAGTCAACATTTTCATTCTTGAATACTGCTAAATTTGGACAATTTTCAAGTAGATGTTAAAATTCAGAAATACATTTTATTCCCTATTCTGACTTCAGATTTTTGAAATTCATAGATCCCCCAAAACTAAGTTAGGTACTTTGTGAAAGTTATTAGACATCCTAGACCTTTAGTCAAAACAGAAATACTCAAAGGATCTGAGAGAGATGAGAATCTGTTGTGTAATCCTCTTAAACTTAAAATGCCCCAACGCAACATTTTCAATTGAATACAGTATACACAATAGGCATTTAAAACATGAATTTGGGTGAGAGATGCTTTATATTAAAGTTTTCTTTTTTTTAAAGCCTTAATTTCTCCATTCATACAAAAAAACAAGATTCGCTGAAAACCTCAAGCAGGCCTATAGATTTAAATCTTCAGTCAGGGAAGGGAGACATCTACTGGTAGATAAATAAAAAATTTAAAAGATGTATTTACAGATAGATTAGCTATAAAAGTATATAAAATACTATAATATATGCAAATTATAATATACATATGTTGTATTTGTATATAATAGTGTGTTTATACATATATACACACATACCCTAATCACATAAAACAAGTACGCGACCGAAGGCATTTCGTAGGTACTAAAAAGGACACAGTTAAAATCTACTTTCTTAATACAGAGACCATGACCTAAAGCCCTAAGCTACAAAGGAATGACACAGACAAGCACAGTTGGTTAATGTGACACAGAAAATACAAGTCAGAAACTTCCGTTGATGAAGAAGATAAATTGTAACAATGAAGCGTGGATCACTATATCAAAAACTATGTATTGTATGGTGACTAACATAACATAATAAAACAAAATTTAAAAAAAAAGATAAACTATGCAATCAACTCTCCCCTAAAAATTTCAGTATTATTTCAACTTAGTAAATTTTGATTTCTAATGTGATTTATTTTATTCCAACCGAGTAACTACACTGGAGTATTCATTTTTTTTTGTTTACCTCTGACATTCTTTGGCGGCATTTATAAGTCCCATTTTGGTCTCCATCTTTTTAGAGATCATCTTGAATTTTGATTTGTTTATTGGAAACCAACACTGCTCAAAAGTGTCATTTATCTAAGGAGATGTCAAAGAATGTCACTGTGTCTGCATAGACCATTGTCATTATCATCTACTAGATGATCAGGAAAGCAGGAGAAAGAATCTCCTCTCAACACACCAAGTCTCATACCTTCTTGCTATTTCTCTCTCTTTTCTAAAATGGGAGGAATCAAAAAAAAAAAAAAAAATCCTTTCCCCAACCAGCAGTAATCTCTCCAAAGGTCTTTTAATTTCAAAAGTCATAAGTGTTAATTAGCTATTATTAAGTGCCCTCTGTATAAATTAACATGATTGATGAAAAAATTAAGGCTAATGAAAAATGTAGCAATGCATGTATTTTTAAGCGACTATATTAAAAGATGGTGGTCCCTCTGGACAGAAACTAAGGCCCTCTGTTCTGTATCCTGACTTTATTATTATCTCTTGCTATCTTTCTTTCCATCACTTTTTTTTTTTTTTGTATTAGGGAAAAAAGGCTGAATGTTTAATTCAGTTGTCTTACAATTTTAGTTTTTAAACTTGGGGCACTAAATTGCACACCTTATTTTATATTGTCCCGGGAGGTAAAAATGCCCCTCATTTTTAACCCTCCAGATGGAAGTAAAATGTCCTCTGCATTTAGAAAAGATCAAATTCTTGTCTCCAGAGTGGATGGGAGGCAGCCTTCTGAGCAGCCCTGCAGGGCACCCACACTGTGGAGCTGGCACCCCACTTCCAGAGCTGATGAGCCACCACCCGCCTGCCTTTCACTTCCTTACTCACTCTGTGGAGTATCTGGGACATAGTTCAAAATTAACAAAAGTTTTCTACAAAAATTAAAATGGAACCTACAAACCTATATCTTCGATTGAAAGTTAAATAATGTAAATTCTGTACTAAAGATTACTCGGGTTTAGGGATTTTTTTTTTTTTAACTAAAATACGTAGGATTGTCACAATGAGAACAATTCTATAATTGAAGATTTGGGGCATCTCAGACCACATGTGATTTAATTCCAAGCAGATATCAGTGAGAATTTTTAAGAATAAAAGGTACTCAAAAGTCATGAAATAAAACTACCACAAAAAAAAAATGCAGGGATAAGTAATTGGTCATTTAAAACTATGAATAGAGATTTCTTTTCATACAAGGCATGAAATAGATTTTCATGTTTTTCTATAGATAATTGGAAAGGAAGGTATGGTGTATACTCACAATTTTTTTTTTAAATCACACTTTTATCCAGAATCAAATCTTACCCTGCGAAGATAAAAATCCTTCTATTTTGTCTTTAATAAAACATGGAAAAGCAACTATTTTATGTTCATTTCACAAACATGGCAGCATGTTGCAAATTTGCCAACCTTTTAAAAGGCGTCAGAATAATTTGGACCTCCAAATTCCCTGAACTTTTTCTAAGCATCCAAAATGTCTTCACAATATATTATCACATGTTGGCAATACGCAAGTGAGCTTGCCTGTCTGCTCATATTGATGGCTTCAGCAGGCATGCTTTCATGTTCTTTACCAACCTCTCTCCATGCCTCCCAAATCAATTTCTCTTTACAAATACTTAAGAAGCCAGTAATGATGAACATTGAAAACACTCTACACTACCTAATATCTCATCTTTGGGACAATGTTTACTTTGACGAGTTGCACATCAGACTATTGAGACTTGCATTTTTTGCACCGTTCCACTGCATTTTTATGTTCTCCTGGAGTGCTGTGTTTCCTGCAGATGGTCACTCCTTTCTCAAAGGTGTCCTCATGTGCATCCAGGGTGACTGTTCTGTTCACTATTGAGGGGGCTGTGTTAATTAGCTCACTGCCTTTTCAGTGGGAGAAGGCTCTGCAGCTGAGAACAGCAGACCATTTGTGAGATCCATAAACATATTGCTTGTATGGACAAAAGAAAAGAGAGCTGAGTTGGGGGAGACAGAGATGGGTCCAAAATCGTGTTCACAAGTCTAGTCATATCTGAAGATACAAAGGCACTTAGTACTAGAAAGATTTTGATATTTTGTGCCAGTCTCTTCTTCCAAATAAGGGAGCAAGAGGAGTCCCTATTTAAATGGAGAAGCTGTCAGGGTACCTCTGTAGCTCAGTCAGTTAAGCATCTGCCTTCGGCTCAGGTCATGATCCCAGGGTCCTGGGGTCGAGTCCCACATCGGACTCCCTGCTTGGTGGGGAGTCTGCTTTTCCTCTGCCCCTCCCCTGCTCATTCTCTCTCTCTCTCAAATAAATAGAATCTTTTAAAAAAACAAATAATAAATAAAAAATAAATGGGGAAGCTGTATAAAATAAATTTAATAATGAGATTCGAGAAAACAAAGTCATTTAGGGCTACTTCTAGTTTTATATGACTTATAATGTCTGTAGATCTACACTTACGCCTTATTGTGAAAAGAAATAGAGCAAGAGTAATGTAGAAAGCACTGAATGTGTTCCTCACCCACACAAATCCCTTTTAAAGTGGAAGCACCAAAAAAGTCTCTTATGGAAACATTTAGTCAGGACAAGATTCCATTTCCAAAAAGAATAGATTGGTTATATTGTGACTTGGCGTTCAAACCTGAAAAATGCTTCTTGGTACTCTCAAGTATTTTCATTAACATCTTACCCCAAAGGGAATCATAATTAAGTGATCAATGATGTCACTCCATTGCTACTATCAAAGAGTGGAAGAAGTAGAAGAAAATCTTCCAAAGCAGAAAGATATCTTCATGGCAAATTTCTACTAAGTATAATTTTAAATGAAGCCTAGAAAAAAAATCAGTTGTTTTAAAAAATATTACATTCTGGTAAATTATCATGGAGAAAAAACATGTCATGGGTATCTCAGCTAAGTAAGAAAAAGTATCTGTTTCTTACCATAGTTGGCTAGGGCCCAGATGCAAGAAGAAATAATGCTTTCTTCTAAATTTCATATTGTTAGACTACTCTCCACCTAAATAAGCAGGTATTTAGATTTAGCACTTCTTGGTGAGTTCACTAAGGGAAGTAACCTTCTAAAAAAAAACAAAAAACGCTTTATATACCTTTCTATTTTACCTTCCAAAACACATAAACTTTCTCTCTGCTCAGCCCAAGGTGTCCATCTGTTGGAGTGGCGTGTCAGGTGGGCATGCTTAGGATTGCTATAAAAGAATGGATCTCCACCTGTGGTCCCCAGACCAGAAGCATCAGCATCATCACTGAACCCATTAGAAATGAAAATTCTCAGGCCCCTCCCCAGCCCTACAGAATCAGAAACTCCCTGGGTGAATTCTAGCAATAGGTGTTTTAATCAGCCCTCCGGAGTGATTCTGATATGCATTCAAGTTTCACGACAGCTGTAAAAGAATCAAAGAAGAAATTGGAGTAAACGTGGAATCATTATTTCATTTCTGACATCAAATCTAGAATTTAGCAGTAGGAACTAATGGTCTTTAATGGTCTTAAAAGGCTAACAGTATTGAGGACGAAAGGATTTTCTAGATCTCTTTAGCTCTCATTTAACATACCAAGGGTTAAACCCAGTGAGCAGATCATAGATAGATTAGGGAAGCAAGAGAAAATCCCTCCCATTGCCACCTGGAGGAGAGACAGGGGGAAAAGAAAGACAGAAGAAAGGAGAGATATGCCCTGGTAGCCCATCCCCAAGGGTCTCTCACTATATGGAGCAGCACTTACCCCACCATAGTGAGGAGGGTAGAAGCACAGAAAAGGTCTAGTTTGCATTTCTGAGCTGCCCTTGGTCTCCATATGGTATTGACACTGGATTGAGAGCCAAAGGGCCTTCCATGAGGCTCACTGTGGTTGAGAACAAAGTGAATTCAAAGCTGAACCTGCAGGGTGGCTGGCCGGACACACAGCAGTCACTTGGAAGGATCTGCAGCATCTGTAAGGCCAGGGGCAGGGGCCAGGCTGAGTCTATGGGCAAGGTTCCAGTCCCCAGTCCTAACCTCAGACCATGCTTTGAGGAATAGAGTGTATCACAAACACACACCCATACACACCCAGGTCATAAATCAGTTAAATAAGGAATAAAAATAAAATATTCAGAATTAAGTTACATAAAATAATTGTGAAGAATAAAATATACAACGAAGCAAATATTATCTCATTTTTGTGGAATATAAGAAATCACCTAATTCTTCCAATGACACATTCCCAGGGCCAAAAAAAGCTGTGTGCCTACATGGGCAGCTCTATGGGATAAAAGCACATGGCATCTCCATTGCTTAGGATGCTCAGTGTGACCCATGGGGCTCAATGCTGCTGCACAGTGTGACCCATAACCCCAAACATCCGCTCTCAAGAATGACACTGTTCAGGTGCCAGGGAGACAGCTTGCATGCTTCACCCTATGTCCTCAAAACAAGAGGACTGCTGGGGCTCCTGGGTGGCTCAGTCGTTAAGCATCTGCCTTCGGCTCAGGTCATGATCCCAGGGTTCTGGGATCGAGCCCCACATCGGGCTCCCTGCTCCCCGGGAAGCCTGCTTCTCCCTCTCCCTCTCCCCCTGCTTGTGTTCCCTCTCTCGCTGTCTCTCTCTCTGTCAAATAAATAAAATAAAATCTTTAAAAAAAAAAAAAAACAAGATGACTACTTCCCAAAGCTGTGATGGTTCAAGGTGGTCCTGAAACTGTGCCCCATAGCTTTAACTAGGTTGAAATTAGCAGAAAGTCTAAAGCCTGTTTTTCAGAGAACTGTTTCCCCCTGATCCGCTATTGTGCCTTTTCAGACCTCACTAAACAAATTCACTAGCTGTCTCTGCAGAAGCCTGGACTCAAGGTCAACTAATAAGGTTCCAGCCTATCCTGCATTCCTTACGCAAGATAATGAGCCCAAGACCCCATTCAGCTTCCAGCGCATGCCCATAGCCCCTTCTCCTTGTCTTAAGATAACCTCCTGACATCGGGGGCTGTATTTTGCCTCATTCTGTTGTTAAATCTCTTGCTCAATGTGCATGCTCCATCTTGCCTCATGAATAATCATAAATTCCCCCACCCTTTTCATCGATATGTGTATAATCTCAACCCCTGTGGTTATAAAACACCTGTTCTTTCCCTCTTCTGAGAGGCAGATTTGATGCTTGTCCCTCTGTCTCCTCACTTGGCTGCCTCTGGAATAAACACTTTCCTTGCTGCAAACCTGGTGTCTCAAAAATTGGCTTTGTTATGCATTGGGCAGATGGACATGAGTTCGGTTCCAGTCCCACTGCTGAGTGAGAGACGGACACTGCTTCAAAGCAGGGAGATTTTGAGCAGAGGAAGCACTTAGTGTATCAAATCCTCTCAGCAAGAGTATGACAGAATTCTTGTGTAAGGAGGTTTCATTTCCCAGAAGTGCTAAGTGTCCATTTTCTTGCTTCTCTTCTTGCTCTAATTCATGATCCTGGAGCACTCAAGAACAAGCTCAGTATTCGTGACAAGTGTATATGATGAATGGGGGACAGGCCTTCAACCCTGTCACAGGAACAATCATAGATGTTATACATTTTCTGGATATGCCCAAGGTGGAGAAATCTTCATGAAATACCTGTTAATTTTGATTTTCCAACCACTTACTAAAGTACAGACAATATTAAGCAAAACAGAGCAAGATGCTCAGGAGAAGATCCTCAACTAAAGAGTAAATTGTGACCTGTGGGAGAATGAAATTAATTTCAAATCTGCACTAGCCACAGTATGGGGATTGAACTATTGCTTCCTATAAATTTAACGAAGAATGTTAGCAGAGAAAAAGAAAAAACTCTAACTTTGGCTATTTTACCTTTAAAAGGATTAAAATTACTTTTTAAAATTTTAGAAAAATATGGTACGCCTTAATTGAAAGAAACTGCATATGAAATGTGCAAAAAAAGGTGACATTTCAATAAAAAATAAGAAAATTAGAATAACAAAACAAAATCATTGTTTCATTTTGAAGGAGATATGTGTAGAAATAGTCTCCAAAATTTAGAGTCCATTTTCTGGCCATTATAGATCAAGGTACAGTCTATACAAAAGAGAGAGGTGAACATGTTGGGTATAGTTATTTTCACTTCAAAAAATATATTCAAGAATTGAAAATTCAAAAGAAGAAAAACTTAAGATAAACTGTATGGATCCAAAGAGATGGTGCTGATCATTAGTAACATAGGTAGTAATGTTTATAAGATAAAATTTAATAATTTGTGTAACTTTTCTTTAGTAACAACCTTATTACATACAACTCTCTTACAATGTTTATACATATGTAAAATTCATGGGTTCATTTCAAATATAATATTGTTTTAAAACTTTTATTGAGATTCTTGTTGCTACTCCCCTCAGCAGAGCAAGAGTTATCCAAATTAGGACAAAGGAAAAATGTATAAATACTATAATGATTCAGAAAATGTTGTCTCATTTGATATTACTACCAATGGAAGCAAGTCATGAAAATCTTGATCACAATAATATTATTAATGAATTTGCTGAAATGAAATCAGAAAAAATAACTTATGAAATAAACAGGTATTTAATATATTGAATTATGTATTTATTTTACTATCATCCAACTATCAGCAACCCATCAACAGAACATTCAGACATACAGGATAAGTTTTTCTATAGTATTTTGCCAATTTTCATACATATGAAAGCCATAGCTTTAAATATATTTCTCAGCAAAGAAATGTTAGCAAAGAAAAAGACATTACAAAGGTATACATTTGTAAAAGAATAGAACATATTTAAGAGTGCCTTAGCTTGATTTATATTTATATATATTTATATTCATACATCCCCTGGTAGTTTTCCTCAGGTCCTACAAATGTTAGAGGTGAGCTGGCCAGACCCCGATCAAGTTTGAGAAACAATAGACCATGGGATTGCCAGCCTTAGATGTTACTGGTAGATATCCCAGAGTGGCCAGGGATGGGGGCATA
>NW_027762279.1:0-4056 GCF_054177405.1 Leptonychotes weddellii
TACATCATAGATCTTCTTAAACCCTTTTTCTTTCTCCCCCTTCAATAGTGTCTCTTATAAGAAACATATAATTGGATTTCGTTATAACTTTTTTCTATCTGAAAAGATTTGTCTTTGAGTACTGAATCCATTCGTATTTAAAGCAATTTTCGATACATTTAAGTTTTACTCTAATTTTTTGAGGTTTTTTTGTTTTTTTTTTTTAAAGATTTTATTTATTTATTCATGAGAGATAGAGAGAGAGAGGCAGAGGCAGAGGGAGAAGCAGGCTCCCCGCGGAGCAGGGAGCCTGATGCGGGACTCGATCCCAGGACCCTGGGATCATGACCTGAGCTGAAGGCAGACGCTTAACCGACTGAGCCACCCAGGCGTCCCTTGAGGTTCTTTTTAATCCATATTCCTGTGTTTGGTTTCTTTATTGATTGTGTATATTTTTAAATTATTTCCTTTGCTGTCTACTTGCTTGATAGGTATATATTCCTTTACAGTTTTTTGTGGTTTTCTCAAAGAATACGGCATGCAACCACATGCAACCACATTATTACAGCATACCTACGCACACACACACACAAAGACGCACACACACACATGCATACATTGCAGGGACACTGCAAAGACCTTACAATATATTAACCCTATTTACCTTCTCTCAAATCTATACTCTTGTTATCTTGCATATTAATTTTCTTGATTATAACCACATTATAGATTATATAAATGCTATAGGTGACCCTTGAACAACACGGTTTGAACTGGGCAGGTTCATCTATAGGGAGATATTTTTGGATAAATACAGGACAGAACTGTAAATGTATTTTCTCTTCCTTACGATTTTCGTAATCACATTTTCTCTTCTCTAGCTTACTATATTGTAAGAATACAGGACATAATACATTTAACAAATGAGATATGTGTTAATTGACTATTTATATTGTTGGTAAGGCTTCCAGTCAATAGTAGATTATTAGTAGTTAAGTTTTGGGGGAGTAAAAAGCCATAAGTGAATTTATGACTACACAGGGGGACAAGCCCCAAGCCCCCATGTTGTTCAAGAGTTAACTCTATGTATAAATATATAAATATTTGTGTCCGTGAATGACATATATAACACATAAAATGAGCATGAATTTACTCACAGATATAATACTTCATTATTAATGAATGTCTGTTTCAAACTGAGATCATTTCCTTCTGAATAAAAGGTTATCTTTAATTTTCCTATTGAAGATCTGTTGATGACCAGTTTTGTTTGTCTAAAATGTATTTATTTCTGGGGCACCTGCATGACTCAGTGGGTTAAGCATCCGACTCTTGGTTTCAGCTCAGATCATGATCTCAGGGTCGTGAGATCGAGCCCCGTGTAGGGCTCCACCATGGGCATGGAGTCTGCTTGAGATTCTCTCCCTCTCCCTCTGCCCCTCCCCCGACTCCTGCCCTCCCTCTCTCTCTCAAAAAAAAAAAAAAGTAAAATGTATTTATTACCATTGTATCATTTATAGGTGCATTTTCTTGAAGACTGACGCTTGTGTGTGATGTTTTCATTCTACAGAATTTTTCTACATCTTTGCCTTGTCTTCTAGTTTCCATTGATCCTGTGCAGAAGTTCATTTAAGTTCTCACTGGGGCTCTTTGGACACTGACCCTGTTTTCTCTCTCTTTCTTAAGACTGTTCTTTTAGTCTTTAATTTTCAACTTTTAAAAATCATATTTCTAGGGGTGCCTGGGTGGTTCAGTTGGTTAAGCATCTTCCTTCAGCTCAAGTCATGATCCCAGGGTCTCAGGGGGAGTCTGCTTGTCCCTTAACCCCCTCCCAACTCGAGTGCTCTCTCTCTATCTCTCTCCTATAAATAAATAAAATCTTTTTAATAAATCATATTTCTAGGTGTATTTTTGGGATGCACCCTTCAATCTCTTGGTGCTTCTGAAATCTGGAGTTTGACAACTGTACACATTTTTAGAACATTCATACCATTATCTCTTCAACTACTATTTCTGCCATTATTATTCTCCTTCCGGGATCCCAATTATTTGTGTCATATTTCCTGCATCTGACATATCTCACAACTTTTTCTTCTGAGTGTTTCATGCTTTTGTCTCTTGATGCATTAGTCTGGATATTGTTTCCTAATTCATCTAGGTCACTAATTTTTTGGTCAACTATTCATAATGTGGTCTTTCATGCCCGTTATCTGGATCCCCATGGACATGTTTGAGTGTAGGTGCTCTGGTTTTCTGCCAGGTAGTCTTGTCTTTCCAAATTTCTGATTGTTTCTATTGAGCATTCGATATTGTATATGAATATTTCACAGGTGATCTGAGGCTAATATGATGCCGCCTTCCGCCTGGGCCACCTGGGATCCCAGATCGATGTAATCCAACCAGATACCGAAATGACTCCCAGCTGAGCTTCAGTCCCTGCAAGGCCTGGTGTACTCAGTGTTCACATTTACTCTCAGGTAGTAGCTTCGTGGAGCTCAACACAGAGCCTGGGACTAAGCAGGGACCCTCCCCCTTGTGGTCCCTGAACTCCGGCTTTTGTCTGTTTTCATGGCAGCTCTGCTTGCTTCTCGGAACCTCGCCAAACTTTTGAAATCCACAGAGACCTCTCCATCAAAAGAGCCCCGGAATGGCACACTTAACCCTTGCATACTTCTCCCAGATTCCGGTTCACAAATTCTCAGTTGCCATAAAGGTTCTTGAATGCCTTTATGTATTTGTTAATTTTGTGTTACGTGGCCTGACTTTCTGATTTGATCTCAGTGTTGGCATTTACCTGAATGTCCTTATCCAAAATGGACATTAGCAGAATTCCCCACAATTATATCTTAAACCCTAATCTAAAAACGTAGCATCAGATATTAGCTTTTCTGGAGTACCTACCATTCACCTGTGTCCAAAGAACTTCTCATATAATTTTACATCATTGTTGATTAAATACTGACAGGAGTAACAATTAAGATTATGTGGAGTTAAAATCCCATTTAAAATTATCTTTTGAAGATCAAAATTATATTAAAATACAGCTGATGAGAAATGTAAATAGCTCAAGAAGAGAAGAAATCATAATGACTTGCATCTAAATATTTGGTATTTCTTCCTGGGTAAATTGTACATTTTTACATCTCTGGTGGCCAAGATAACAGGGTTAAAGTATGTTTCTATTTCTATATGCTTTTTTGGAATATCACGTTTGTAATTTTTCTGATGGGAGAAGAATAGAACATCGTATATCATGTCAACTGGGATGGAATGAGGAATTTATTACATGAGACCATGGATAAGAAAGCATTATTAATTTTAAACATCTTGAATTTTTCATATGTCGTCATGAAGTTTTTGAATGTAGGCACAATACCATGGAACCGTTTTAGCTCAGCATTTTGGACCAGGAGGCTGATAGCTTTAAGGTTGACGCAGAGGGACAGGGAACCTGCCTCTGACCCAGCACAGTTCAGCCCAATTCTCTCAGTAACCCTCTAAGGAATTACTTTTTCCTGATTATTTTGATAGAAGGACTCCAGGGCTCAGTTGACCAAGGTACCCAGGTAAGTATAGTAGAATTGGAACTAGCATGATTGCCTCCCTGGGACCTTGCCCAATCTCTCACAATTCCAGCTTTTTCCCGCCATGTTCCCCAGGGCGGTCCCTTAGCCCCTGCCCTCCAGTATCTGGGGCGTGCCTGTAGAATGCCCAGGCAGCCCACGTCCCCTGTGAGGGTTCTCTCGCAGGGCTGCAGTCCTCTGCAACCCTCGGTGATGAAAACTTACCACGAATGATTAATGCCACTGTATCACAACGCCTCGTTTTCTTTTTTTTTTTTTAAGATTTTATTTATTTGCAAGAGAGAGAATGAGAGACAGAGAGCATGAGAGGGGGGAGGGTCAGAGGGAGAAGCAGACTCCCCGCCAAGCAGGGAGCCCGATGTGGGACTCGATCCCGGGACTCCAGGATCATGACCTGAGCCGAAGGCAGTCGTCCAACCAACTGAGCCACCAGGCGCCCCAGAATGTCCTTTTAAAGAGGCTTATATAAATAAGAGCGTTTGATTTCTTGTTG
>NW_027762280.1:0-298 GCF_054177405.1 Leptonychotes weddellii
CGTCCTTCATGGGATGGCACTGTGTGAGAAAACAGCGTCTGTGAACCAGGAAGCCATTCTTTCTATATTCTGATCGTGGATTTCCCAGCTTCTAGAAATAAATTTGTTGTTTATAAGTCACCCAGTCTATAGTGTTCTATAACAGCAGCCCGATGGACTAACTGTTGATGTGGTTCGTTGTTTCAAACCACAAAACCCTTTAAACCCATATTGTGGAGGGGCGCCTGGGTGGCTCCGGCGGTTAAGCGTCCTACTCTGTTTTCTTTTTTTTAAAGATGTATTTATTTATTTATTTGAG
>NW_027762281.1:0-298 GCF_054177405.1 Leptonychotes weddellii
GCCTGGGTGGCTCAGTTGGTTAAGCGACTGCCTTCGGCTCAGGTCATGATCCTGGAGTCCCGGGATCGAGTCCCGCATCGGGCTCCCTGCTCGGCAGGGAGTCTGCTTCTCCCTCTGACCCTCCCCCCTCTCATGTGCTCTCTCTCTCCTCTCATCCTCTCTCTCAAATAAATAAATAAAATCTTTAAAAAAAAAAAATGCAGATGTTCAAGTATCAAGCCTCATTAATATGATACAAATGAACTAATTCCAATAGGCTACTTGCTGTGCCTCAAGGGATTGATGGAGAGGTTAAAGA
>NW_027762282.1:0-298 GCF_054177405.1 Leptonychotes weddellii
GAGGTTGGGCACATGCAAAGGGCCTTCTGATATCTTATCCAAGCTCAGACCGTTTGAAATATACGATCATTCACTGCTTTCCTTTCTTTGGAGTTTACTTTTTATTTGGAACATTTCCCACCATAAATGGCAGCAAGGCATACAACAGACCTCCATGAACATGGTCATCAATACTTTGCCTGGATCACTAAATTCTGAAACTAACAAGAACCTTATACAAAGTATCACCTTAAACAAAGTATCACATTATACAAATTATCACCCTGACAACGGCTCTCCTCTATTTGAGCACCTACCC
>NW_027762283.1:0-298 GCF_054177405.1 Leptonychotes weddellii
ATTAAGGAGGGCACGTACTGCATGGAGCACTGAGTGTTATACGAAAACAATGGATCGTGCATCACCACATCAAAAACCAATGACGTATTGTATGGTGACTAACATAACATAATAAAATTAAAAAAAAGAAAAAAGAAAAAAAAGAATTAATAACACCAATCCTCCTCAAACTCTTCCAAAATATTGAGGAGGAAGGGACATTTCCAAACTCATTCCCTTGATACCAAAACCAGATAAGAAAATTATAGACCAATATCCCTGATAAATGTAGGTGTGAAAGTTCTCAACAAAATATGAG
>NW_027762284.1:0-298 GCF_054177405.1 Leptonychotes weddellii
CTTCTTTTGCACATTCTTTTCTTCCATTCTGTTCCTTTTAAAGAATTTTTTTTCGGGACACCTGGGTGGCTCAGTCAGTTGAGCGTCTGCCTTGGGTTCAGGTCATGATCCCAGGGTCCTGGGACCGAGTCCCACATCTGGCTCCTTGCTCAGTGGGGAGTCTGCTTCTCCCTCTGCCTCTGCCTGCAGCTCCCCCTGCCTGTGTGCATTCTCTCTCTCTGACAAATAAATAAGTAAAATCTTTAAAAGAAAAAAAAGAAGAAAGAATTTTTTTCTTTTTGCCCTCTGACATTTTATC
>NW_027762285.1:0-298 GCF_054177405.1 Leptonychotes weddellii
AGCATGACCCCGGCCTCCTGTGTGCTTGTCAATGCAGCCGTGGCCACGGCTCACGTGTCCCCGAAGTCTCTGGGTCTTCCTCAGTCCGGATGGCATGTCGGCAGCCCAGACGAAAGAGGGAGGCCCGGTCTGTGTACATTTTGATAGGGAGCACTAGCTTCCTTACTCCTTCAGTTCCTGCCTTCTTTCCCAAGGTTGTTCTTTAGTTAATGTTATTAACCCTGCACACTGTAAATCCACTTATCCACTTTTTTCTAAGATACATGTCTCTTGACAGTCATATCGCTGTTGTTTCCTG
>NW_027762286.1:0-298 GCF_054177405.1 Leptonychotes weddellii
ATTGGCCAAAACAAGCCACAGACGAAGCTCAACAGCAAGGAGCAGAGAGCCATATTCCTCCCTGTAGGAGGATGTGTATGGGGTAGGGGGTGAGTAGAGAGCAAATATTTGCTAGAAAACAAATCTACTCTACCACACAGGAGCAGAGGACCTAGAAGTCACAAACTGAGAATTTCTAATTGACTCAATGGGAAGGGTGGGCTCACTCTGGTTCTGGACAAAATCAGAGTTCCTTTAGCAAGGAACAAGGTGGTGTAGAGGTGACTGTGGGGAAGGCCACTGAGTAGGTGTATTAGTC
>NW_027762287.1:0-298 GCF_054177405.1 Leptonychotes weddellii
CAAACTCGCCCACGGGAGAATATCTGCTCTCACTCACTAAGCCATTGCGGGGAGCAAACAGGACCACGTAGAGTCGAGTCTGGGGTCACACAGGCAGGGGTGAATCCTAGCTCTGCCCGTTCTTGGCTATGTGATGTCAGGCAACCTCTTTGAGCCTTAGTTTCTTCATCAGCAAAATGGGAGTAATAATGAAACCCCCTCACAGGAGTGCAGCTCAGTGCTTGGCACACTGTCTAATACATTAGTAACACGATACATTATTTTTGTCCTGCTTACGAAAGTGCTTTGGAAACTACAG
>NW_027762288.1:0-298 GCF_054177405.1 Leptonychotes weddellii
AATAACAGGGATTTGAACAAAGAAAACCGACAAAAAGTATCCTGGGACAGGTTTGCTGGCAATATGAATTGTTTTTATGGGCACACACCAGTTTTTTTTTGCTGGTCTCGAGCTGTCACTTTGGGTTATTTTCACTGTAGTCGCTGAGGAGGTTAGCTCAAAAGCAAACAGCTGAGAATGAATGAAGCAGAGAATGAGCATGGCAGGAGAGTCCCCGGAAGGCCCAGCCTCACACGCACGGAGGTATTTCCCCAGCTCCCCTGCACGCCCCCCTGCGCACGTGCGTGTGCACATACAC
>NW_027762289.1:0-298 GCF_054177405.1 Leptonychotes weddellii
ACGCGCTGGAACCCCAAGGCCTGGAGAAGGCCCACAGACGGACGGATGGATGGACAGAAGCTCAGACGGCTCTGCTGGAGCCGTGGCCGTGGGAACTCAGGCTCCGGCTGCCGCTGTCTGGGGGTCACCCCGGAGCCGGTCTGGTGAGTGCGGGAAGGGCAGGGTGAAGTCAGGGAGAGCAGTGGGCCAGGAGGAGCGCGCGCTTCTGCCACCGGTCTGTGGTCCCCTGCACGGCGTGGACGGTGCACGGCGTGGACGGGCTCCAGAGTGCGGTTGCAAGCCCCGGCCGCCACGCAAA
>NW_027762290.1:0-4055 GCF_054177405.1 Leptonychotes weddellii
GAGGAATTCTTAATCGCAGGAAACAAACTGAGGGTTGCTGGAGTGGGGGGTGGGGTGGGAGGGATGGGGTGACTGGGTGATAGACACTGGGGAGGGTACGTGCTCTGGTAAGTGCTGTGAATTGTGCAAGACTGTTGAATCTCAGATCTGTACCTCTGAAACAAATAATGCAATATATGTTAAGAAAAAAAAAGAAGAAGAAGAGGAAGAAGGTAGCAGGAGGGGAAGAATGAAGGGGGGGAATCAGAGGGGTAGACGAACCATGAGAGACGATGGACTCTGAAAAACAAACTGAGGGTTCTAGAGGGGAGGGAGGTGGGAGGATGGGTTAGCCTGGTGATGGGTATTGAGGAGGGCACATTCTGCATGGAGCACTGGGTGTTATGCACAAACAGTGAATCATGGACCACTACATCTAAAACTAATGATGCAATGTATGGGGATGATATAAGATTAAAAAAATTAAAAAAAAAAACTCATGAGGCACAGTTATGGCAGTTCTTAGGGGAAAATGTGTATCTCTGCCTATGTGTGTGCGTGTGTGAATGTGTGTATTTGCATAACACTCATTCACATCTACACATAAAATTAAAAATTAATATGGAGTGACATCAGCAGAAATTGTGGAATGAGGATCTGTGGAGTTCCTCTCCTCTGTTAAAGAAATGAAAACCTGGCAAAAAAATTGTCAAAATCAACTTTTTCAGAACTCTGAAAATTTATCAAAGGCTTGCAACAGTCCATGGAGATTTTATTCAAGAAGAAAAGGTTAATCTCAGTACGACTGGTGATCCTTGTAGCATTTCAACTTGCCCTATTCCCAGACTTCTTTTCCCAGCCCTGCTGTAGCCTTGAAGACCAATATCCTTGAATCACAGTAAAAGCTAGCAGCCCTGCAGCCACTGGAAGAGACGGAATGAGGTTGGAGTTCTTTCAAAGTCCATTCTCAGAGATTTGTCATAATTTGTCCTATCTGATACCTCCCTGGGAAATCCCACTCCCAGGGCTTATCTTTATTTAACTTGACTCAGAGCTTGCCCAGTACAAATAGGATTTCCCTAAGCTTTTATCAAAACCATCAGCAACAATTGTTTAACATTATAGTTGCCTGAGGCAGTAATAACAGTTGGGGCAAACAACCACCTGGCCAAAATGGATTTCAAAAAATTAAAAGGAAAAGCTCTGGAGAAAGATGTCCATAGGAACTTTGAAATAGTCCAATATATTCTGGGGAATCTGGAAAGCCACATGCATGCATAGGACTGGACATGTGCCTGCGGTCATGCACATGTCCAGTAAAGACCTGAGAATGCTGTAAGTTCTCACCTCTGGCTGGCCCTGAGGCTCTGCACAAATAGAAGTTGAAGGCAGGATGGTAAACTTCGTGCCTAAGTATTAAATCATGCTCTCGATGCACACAGAGCGCCCTTCAGCAAATACTGGAAGGTTTATTGGTTCCAAGCATTTACAAAAATCTCTATTCAAACCATTAGCTGACCCTTAAGCTGAGTACAAGATTTCAGTGGCCACACATAGCAAAGAAAACAGACTTTATAGAATTATATCAGAAGAGGTTATAAACAAAAAACTACTATTACAAGTAGCAAAAATAACAAACCCTAGGGAGGGGAGAGAATCTGATTTCCAAAACTGCCACATTATATAATTTTAAATGTCCAGTTTTTAACAAAAAATTACAAAACATGCAAATGAATTAAAAAAAAAAAAAACAGTATGGGAGCACCTGGGAAGCTCAGTTGGTTAAGCGTCTGCCTTCAGCTCAGGTCATGACCCAGGGTCTTGGGATCAAGCCCCACATCAGGCTCCTTGCTCAGATGGGAGCCTGCTTCTCCCTCTCCCACTCCCCCTGCTTGTTCTCTCTCTCTCGCTCTCGCTCACTCTCGCTCTCTCTCTCTCTCAAACAAATAAATAAAATCTTAAAAAACAAAACACTATGGCCCATTCACAAGAGGAAAAAAAGAAGTAAACAGAAACTGTCCCTGAGGAAGTCCGTACATTGGACTAACTAGACAAAGATTTTAAATATGCTCTTTTAAATATGTTCAAAGAGCTAAAGTATGTCTAAAAAACTAAAGGAAAGTATGAGAGTGGTGTCTCATCAAGCAGAGAATGTCAATAAAGAAACAGAAGCACAAAATGGAACCAAATAGAAATTCTAGATGTGAAAGTTACAGTAATTAAAATGAAAATCCACTACAGGAGCTCACTAACAGATTTGAACATATAGAAAAAAGAATCAGCAAACATGAAGATATGTCAATTCCACTCATCCAATCTAAGGAATAGAAAAAAAATGAAGGAACATGAACAGAGCCTCAGAGAGCTATGGGACACCATTGAGTGTACCAACATATGAGTAATGAGAGTCCCAGAAGGAGAGAAGAGAAAGGAGTAGAAAGAATATTTGAAGAAATAATTACTGGAAGCTTCCCAAATTTTGTGAAAAACATTAATCCACATATCTAAGAAACTCAGCGAACTCCACATGGGATAAAGTCAAAGAGATCCACACCCAGACATCATCATAAAGCAGTCAAAAGACAAAAGAGAGTCTTGAAACCCCCAAGACAAAAGAGACTCATCACATACAAAGGACCCTCAATAATATTAACTCTCATTTCTCATCAGAAACCAGCAAGGCCAGACTACAATGGAATGATTCCAAAGTGCTGAAAGAAAAAAAAAATTGTCAACCAAGAATTCTTTATCTGGCAAAATTATCCTTCAAAAATAAAAGAGAAAAGACAACATGAGATATCCCTTCCCTGTAAGTCTGTCATTACCAACACAAGAGAATAAAAGACAAACGCTCTATTTACTGCTAGAAGAGGTAGAAGCTGGCCAACTGGTCACCATACTCTCTCCCCTTTCTTCTGGACACACAACCAGATAACTGTGCCCAGTCTTCCCTGCAGTCCGATGGGGTCACGTGCCTGAGCACCGGCAAACTGAAGATGAGCAGAAGTAACACAGATCCAACCCGTGTGGGAATCTTGTGGTCTTTGCTCTATTGTATGTAGCCAAGTGCAAAATGGCAAAGCAACCTAGGAAACTGCAGAACCCCAAGATCAAAAGAATCTAGGGCTCTGAATGGCCAGGGGAGCTGGGTAGCAGGAGAGCTGCCTCCTCCAAACATTCATATTGGAATTTTAATTTTTATTATGTTAACATAAGTAAACTTCTATTATATTGCACCATAGAGATTTCATTATATTAAGCCACAGAGGTTTATCTGGAAAAAAAAATCAAAGAGAAATTAAGGCATTCCCAGATAAACAACAACTGAGAGAATTCTTCACTAGCAGACTTGCCCTAAAAGAAATAATAAAGAGAGTTCTTCAGGCACAAATGGAAGAACGCTAAACAGTAATTCAAATCCACATGAAGAAATACAGAGCACTGATAAAGGCACCTGTAGAGGTAAACACAAATGACAGTATAAATTTATTTTTGTCTGTAAGTCCTATTTTCCCCTACCTGATTTAAGAGGCAACTCAGTAAAATAAATTATAAATGTTTTTTATAAATTGTAAAAGTATATTAAAAGTTTTTAAAAGCATGTAGGAAGTTTATAAATTATAGTATAAAAAAGTTTATTTAAAAAGTAATTATATAGGGGTGCCTGGGTGGCTCAGTCGTTAAGCGTCTGCTTTCGGCTCAGGTCATGATCTCAGGGTCCTGGGATTGAGCCCCGCATCGGGCTCCCTGCTCAGCGGGAACCCTGCTTCTCCCTCTCCCACTCCCCCTGCTTGTGTTCCCTCTCTCGCTGTGTCTCTGTCAAATAAATAAATACAATCTTTAAAAAAAAAAAAGTAATTATATGGCTAAAATTAACAAGTTAGGAAATGACAGATGTTGGCGGGGATGAGGAGAAAGGGGAACCCCTCCTACACTGTTGGTGGGAATGCAAGCTGGTGCAGCCACTCTGGAAAACAGTATGGAGGTTCCTCAAAAAGTTGAAAATAGAGCTACCATATGATCCAGCAATTACACTACTGGGTATTTACCCCAAAGATACAAATGTAGGGATCCAA
>NW_027762291.1:0-298 GCF_054177405.1 Leptonychotes weddellii
GCTAAATGAGGGGGCACAGTCTGAATGGGAGTCTGGAGAGTACCATTTCAGAGCTGGAGGCCTTTGCGATGGTGGCAAGAACCAAGGTGTGGCCGTGAAGTGGGGTGATGAGAAATGGTGGCTCTGCCTCTCTCTCTCTCTTTCCAGTATTTAGCCATTCATCTGTCTGAGGTCAAGTCTGGATGAGATTCCCCTCCTGTCTCATCCCTTGCAGTGTTCCTGATTCCCATTAAGCGGTATTCTGAGAACATTGGCTTCGGTAAATTTCTGTTTTCTGCTGGGAAGAGTGCTGATAGAA
>NW_027762292.1:0-298 GCF_054177405.1 Leptonychotes weddellii
TGCACAAATCTGTAAATATACTAAAAATCACTGAAGTTTATATGGATGAATTGTATGACATGTTAATATCAATATCAATAAAGCTGATAAAAAAGATACAACTATAACTTAGACTAAGTAGTTAGTAGTAGAGGTGGTGAGAATTCAATGGCTCTAAATATATTTTCAACTAAAGGCAATGGACTGGATGAGAGAAAGATAAGTGTTAGATGAATCAATATTTTTGGCTCAGTGGGATATAATGGGCATTAAGATTCAGAATAAAGATTTGGAGTTTAATGTTTGAGTTCATATGCAA
>NW_027762293.1:0-298 GCF_054177405.1 Leptonychotes weddellii
AAAATCAGAACATTTTATGTAAAATTCCAGATTTATGGCTTTTTGGGGAAATCAAAAGGCTCAGCAACACTGACTCTGGGATCCTACATGGCAACTCTTAGCTGGAGGTGCATCATGACGCCCCCTGCAGGCAGAGCACTGGCTCTCTGAGTCAGTAGAGACCCCTTCATGCATGCTCCTTGTGACTCTAACATTTATATTATGGGTCTGCTTCTCATTGGGCACTGGCATTTAAAACTTGAGCTGCCCAACCTAAATAGAGGGGCATTTGAGGGCATGTGCAGAGTGTAAAGTAATC
>NW_027762294.1:0-298 GCF_054177405.1 Leptonychotes weddellii
GACAGAAAGCAATCAGTGGTTGCCTGGGGCAGGGGATGGGACCAGGGATTGAGTATAAACTGGCATGAGGGATCTTTTGAGAGTGGTGAAAATGTTCTGTTTTTTTTAAAGATTTTATTTATTTATTTGACAGAGAGAGACACAGCAAAAGAGCACAAGCAGGGGGAGTGGGAGAGGGAGAAGCAGGCTTCCCGCGGAGTAGGGAGCCCTATGCGGGGCTCGATCCCAGGACCCTGGGATCATGACCTGAGCCGAAGGCAGACACTTAACCGACTGAGCCACCCAGGTACCCCGGTGA
>NW_027762295.1:0-298 GCF_054177405.1 Leptonychotes weddellii
CCCACATAGAGGAATTATAGCCACCTTCCCTGCACCCCCTTTTTTGTTTGATTTTGGTGTTTTTTTTGTCAGTTTTTTGAGGGTTTTTTGTGGGTTTTGTTTGTTTGTTTTTATTTTTGTACTTTATAAATCTTATTCTTGGGTTTCATTTTGGTTGGGTTTTTTTTGGGGGGTGGCTTCCAATTGCTATGAACTTTCCCAGGGTGCACCTTGCCTGGATTGTGGTTGATATTTTCAACGGTACATCCCCTCAACCACAACTCAACAGAATGCCTAGGAGGAGGAACTTCCAACAAAG
>NW_027762296.1:0-298 GCF_054177405.1 Leptonychotes weddellii
CCTAAATTCTATGAACACTAACTGCCCTTTTACAAACACAAAGTGCAAAACCTGCCTCCGGCTTCTCTAGGACAAAGAGAAATGAATGGACTTGGCACTAGAACTTGCAGTGGCCACAGAAGCAGAGACAGACCTGGCTGAAATTCTGGCTCGGGCTCTCTCTTCTTCATCTTGCAAAGCCTCCTCATACTGAGATGGGAAAGAACTCGGGTCAGTCCCGTGAAACTTGGCCAGCATCTCCAGGACTTTCATCTTGGTGGTTTCAGCGTGGGCTCTCGGGCCCCACAGGAATTCAAAC
>NW_027762297.1:0-298 GCF_054177405.1 Leptonychotes weddellii
GTGGATTTGGATCTAAGATATATTTGCTCTGTACTTTTACTGAAATATTTACTCTGGCAAATTATAAATAAAGATAATCTAAACCCTGGTTGTTTATGTTTATTATCAAAATGAATTAATTCCATTGGAAATTGTTTATTCCAAGACAGTTTATTAACCTTTTTTTTTGCTCCCATTCCTGTAAAATTATTTTAAACATATAAATGTGTACCTCTCCTCATTTTTTATATTGTCTCTAGATTATTTTCAACAGAAGTTCAGTTTCAATGCATGCAATTTCTGCCTTATGAAAAAAAAA
>NW_027762298.1:0-298 GCF_054177405.1 Leptonychotes weddellii
TATACTATGGTCCCTGGCACGTAGTAGATGCTCATTAAATATTTGTCGCCTATTGAGCAGAGATTAGGTTGAATTTCCAAGCCTATTAAGAAGTAAATTGTGAATCCCCATGTGCCATCTCCCTACTCCTCTCACCACCACTACCACACACACAAAGTGCTAGTATTGGGGGGCGGGGTTGGATATAATTTTAATGCATATGTTATTGTACAATGACTTTCTCTTCAGGCTATGCATACCCACAGGAGAGAAGCTTCCCTGTAATTGTGTCATGTGACCATTCCTGGGCCTGTCTCAA
>NW_027762299.1:0-298 GCF_054177405.1 Leptonychotes weddellii
AATAGGTTGAGAGAGACTAGAATCCAGCATGTCAGAAATGAATAGCACAAGCTTCCATTGCCTATGTTTGGAACTGAAGGAATGCAGAAAGAGGTTTTCGTTACTTTATTAATGTCTACAGCCATACCACCCTGAACATGCCCGAGCTCACCTGATTACTTTATTAATGTGTGGTATGATATATTTTGATGTCCTCAAATATGACTACACGTATGCAAATTTTGGGTTTCACTTAATCATTTTATCTTGTATGCGCAGACACTATTTTTGATATAACAGTGAAAAAGTAGCAGGTGAC
>NW_027762300.1:0-298 GCF_054177405.1 Leptonychotes weddellii
GGATGCTGGCCCGAGAAGCCGAGGTGAAGACCCGGCCCCGCAGGCCGAGCTGCTGAGCCTTGGCGCTGAGGATCTGCAAACAGGAGAGCAGAGAGCAGAGTGGGGCCTGGTCCCCCCGCTCTTGCTAGCCCCGGGCCCAAGGAGAGAAAAGGCAGCGCCCACCCCCTGCCCCACATCTCCCGGGGCACTGGGACCCCCACGTACAACCCCACAAGGTTCACTATCCCTGCCAACTGCAGAAAGTACCTATTAAATCCACATCTGGGGGCCTGATAAGCCAGGGGCACCCGCCATCCCC
>NW_027762301.1:0-4055 GCF_054177405.1 Leptonychotes weddellii
TTTTCTCAAGCCCAGCTAGTATCTTTAAAATTGTCATTCTGAACTCTAGTTCTGACATCTTACTTATGTCCGTATTGATTAGGTCCCTGGCAGTGGGTACTGCCTCTTGTTCTTCTTTTTGAGGTGAATTTTCCATCTTGTCATTTTGTCCAGAGGAGAATAGATGAATGAGAGAACAAAATGCTAACAGGTTAACAACGTCTTCAGAAACTATACACTAAACAAATCAAAAGAGACCTGAAACCAGGGGAAAAGAAAGGGAAAGAAAGAAAAAAGAAAAAGAAGAAGATAAAAACAAACAAAAACAAAACAAAAAAACAGGATATGATCAAATATGATTAGGCTGGTGCATAGATCAGTGCCACACACTAGATTTTGGGCATATTTTGGTGTGTTAGAAGAAAGTGCTTCCCAAAACTTTAAAGAAAGAAAAACTTATATGTGTACAAAAATAAGGGTTAATACAATGAAGGGATGGAATATGACTGTAAAGATGAAAATTAAAAAAGATTTTATAAAAGGAATTGATGATAAGAAGTTGGTTGAAAAAAGAAAGAAGAGGATTTAAAAAAATGGAAGAGAATGTGATAGAGCAGGAGACTAGAAAAAAGCCATACACTGGAGATTTAGGGTATATTTTGATCTGTTAGAAGAAACTGTATCCCAAAATTTTAAAGAGAGAACAACTTATATATATGTACCAAAAATAAAGTTAACTACTATGAAGGGATAGAATAGGACTCTAAAAATGAAAAATAAAAAAGATTTTTTTAAAAAGGGATTGATAAGATTGTCGTTAAAAAGGGGAACAAGAAAAATTCAAAAAAAAGAAAGAAAGTTAAAAAAATTAGCTTTGAAAGACTAAAAAATCATGGGGAAAAAGCCATGAATTCTATGTGCAGTATTCCCCTAGTGCTGCAATTCTGCCATTCTCATTGATCAGTAAACTTGGTCTTGGCTGGCTGTTCTCGCTGATCTTCTGGGGGAAGGGATTGTTGCCATGGTTCCCAAATGTCTTGCTGGAGGCGGACTTGCCCTGCCCTTGCCCAGTCCGGGCTAAGTAATCTGCTCGGGTTTGCTCTTGGGAGCTTTTTTTCCCTGCAAGCTTTCGGTACAGCTTTGGAGGACGAGAGTGAAAATGGCAGCCTCCCAATCTCCACCCCGGAGGAGCCGAGAACTCGGGGCCCCACTCCTCAGTGAGCCGGCAGAGAAAAGCAGTCAATCACTCCCGTCTCCCCAGTCTCCGGCCACACTCTGTGCTCACCCGGCCTGTGATCAAGCATTTCTATATCTGGCACCAGACCCCCAGTGGAGTCTCCAATCCCAGCAGATCCCTGTGGTGCGTTCCCATGCCACTCCTCCTGGGGGAGGAAGGGGACTCTCTGGATCTGCCACTTGTTGTGTCCCTGCTGGAGGAGCAGTGGCCCGACTGTGCCACGGATCACGGTTTATGACAACCCCGAGCTGAGAGCCCATGCCTCGGCTCCGTCTCTGCAGCTGGCTTCCCCTCTCCGATACCTGGGAGCTCTGCCACACTCAGGCACCCCCGGTCTTTCTGTGACCCCGAGGGTCCTGAGACCACACTGTCCCAGTGAGGTTTCCACTCCCCGCTTAACCACTGGAGGGACGTCCCTCAGCGGAGCCGACTTCTAAAATTTCCAATTTTGTGCTCTACAGCTCTATCACTTGCCAGTAAAGGCCAACAGAGGCCCCCTCCCCGCTGTCTATCCTCCTGAATATTGCCTCGGATTCACTTCTCCACACATCCTACCTTCCAGAAAGTGGTCGCTTTTCTGTTCAGAGAGTTGCTATTCTTTTCTTCAATCTCCTGTTGAGTTCGTAGGTGTTTAGAATGGTTTGATCCCTGTCCAGCTGAATTCCTGGGACCAGATGAATTCCAGGTCTCCTACTCCTCCGCCATCTTGTTCCTCCCTCCTGTGCAGAAGTTTTTTATTTTGATGTAGTCCTAATAGTTTATTTTTGTTTTTTGTTTCCTTTCCCTCAGGAGACATATCAAGAAAGTAGGTACTATGGCTGATGTCAAAGAAGTGACTGCCTCTGTTCTCTTCTAGGATTTGTATGGTTTCAGTTCTCCCACTGAGGTATTTAACCCATTTTGAGTTTATTTTTGTGTGTGCTATAATAAAGTGGTCCAGTTTCATTCTTTTGCATGTTGCTGCCCAGTTTTCCCAACACCATTTGTTGAGAAGATCTTTTTCACATTGGATATTCTTTCCTCCTTTGTGGAAAATTAATTGGCCATATAGTTGTGGGTTCATTTCTGTGCTTTCTATTCTGTTCCATTCAACTAGGTGTCTGTTTTTGTGCCAGGACCATACTGTCTTTGATTACAACAGCTTTGTAATATAACTTGAAGTGTGAAATTGTGATGCCCCCAGGATTTCTTTTCTTTTTCAAGGTTGCTGTGGCCATTCAGGATCCTCTGTGGTTCCATACAAATTTTCAGATTATTTGTTCTATTTCGGTGAAAAATGATGGTGGTATTTTGATAAGGATTGCTTTAAATGTGTAGATTGCTTTTGGTAGTATAGGCATTGTAACAGTATTTGTTCTTACAATCCATGAGAATGGAATATCTTCCCATTTTTGTGTTGTATTCAATTTCTTTCATCAATGTTTTATGGTTTTCAGAAGACAAGACTTTCACTTCCTTGATAAGATTTATTCTTAGGTGTCTTATTGTTTTTGGTGCAAGTGTAAATGGGATTGATTCCTTAAATTCTTTCTGCTGTTTCATTATCAGTCTGTAAAAATGCAACACATTTCTTTTTGTTGATTTTCTATGCCATGACTTTCCTGAATTTGTGTATCAGTTCTAGCAATTTTTGGTGGTGTCTTTCAGGTATTATGTCATCTGTGAAGAGTGAATGTTTTCCTTCTTCCTTGCTTATTTGGATACCTTTTATTCCTTTTTGTTGTCTGACTGTTGTAGGTAGGACTTCCAGTACTATGTTGAATAAAAGTGGTGAGAGTGGAGATCCATGACTTACTCCTGACCATAGAGGAAAAACTGAGTTTTTCCTCATTTTGGATATTTACTGTGGGTTTTTCACATATGGCCTTTATTATGTTGACATATGTTTTCTCTAAACCTACTTTTTTTTGGGGTGTTGAGTTTGAGAAGTTCTTTATAGATCTTGGATACCAGTCCTTTATCTGTAATGTCATTTGCAAATATCTTCTCCCATTCCGTGGGTTGCCTCTTTGTTTTGTTGACTGTATCCTTTGCTGTGCAGAAGCTTTTTAACTTGATGAAGTCCCAAAAGTTCATTTTTGCTTTTGTTTCCCTTGCCTTCGGAGATGTGTCTTGAAAGAAGTCACTGTGGCCAATGTTGAAGAGGTTACTGCTTATGTTCTCCTCTAAGATTTTGATGGATTCCTGTCTCACATTGAGGTCTTTCATCCATTTTATCTTTGTGTATTGTGTAAGAGAATGATCCAGTTTCATTCTTCTGCATGTGGCTGTCCAATTTTCCCAGCACCATTTACTGAAGAGACTGTCTTCTTTTTCCATTGGATGTTTTTTCCTGCTTTGTCAAAGATTAGTTGTGGGTCCATTTCTAGAGTCTTTATTCTGTCCCATTGATCTGTGTGTCTGTTTTTGTGCCAATGCCATGGTGTCTTGATGATCACAGCTTTGTAATATAGCTTGAAGTCTTGCATCGTGATGCCCCCAGCTTTGGTTTTCTTTCTCAACATTCCCCTGGTGATTCGGGGTCTTTCTGGTTCCATACAAATTTTAGGATTATTTGTTCCAGCTCTGTGAAAAATGTCAATGGTATTTTGATAGGGATGACATTGGAAATGTAGATTGCTCTGGGCAGCATAGACATTTTCAACATGGATGGAACTGGAGGGGATTATGCTAAGTGAAATAAGTCAAGCAGAGAAAGACAATTATCATATGGTTTCACTCATATGTAGAACATATGGAATAGCATGGAAGACTATAGGAGAGGGAAGGAAAAACTGAATGGTGAGAAATCAGAGATGGGGACAAATCGTGAGAGACTGGATTCTGGGAAATAAATTGA
>NW_027762302.1:0-298 GCF_054177405.1 Leptonychotes weddellii
ACATGAAAATATTTAAAATTGCATTTATTTCTCTTTTTGCCAAATCATTGGGTGAAACAGATATGCTTTTAACTTCTAAAAGTGTATGACTTCTACTTCTTTCTTATCTATTCCTTAACAAAGTTAGGTGGCGATGGACTCTGAAAAACAAACTGAGGGTTCTAGAGGGGCGGGGGTGGGAGGATGGGTTAGCCTGGTGTTGGGTATTAAAGAGGGCACGTTCTGCATGGAGCACTGGGTGTTATGCACAAACAATGAATCATGGAACATTACATCAAAAAGTAATGATGTAATGTAC
>NW_027762303.1:0-298 GCF_054177405.1 Leptonychotes weddellii
GTTGAAATAATCACTCATTGCTTTCTGTAATCTAAGTTCTTTGTGTCAAGTTTGATCACTGAAAGGTCAGATACCTTGACTTCATTGTTTTTGGCAGCCATACAAGGTCATGAAACAAATCCCTGTTCATTTTTATTCTGATTTTAGTGTGCTTTTAGCTTCTATCATACTTCATATGAAACATAGTCATAAGAAAAACTGATTCTCTTCAAATCAGCTGTTAAAAATAACTTTACTATTTTATCCAATTTTCAATTTATAAGGACATTTGTGATATGTTTTTATAAGGATATATTTA
>NW_027762304.1:0-298 GCF_054177405.1 Leptonychotes weddellii
GGGCGCCTGGGTGGCTCAGTCGTTAAACGTCTGCCTTCGGCTCAGGTCATGATCCCAGGGTCATGGGATCGAGCCCCGCATCGGGCTCCCTGCTCAGCAGGAAGCCTGCTTCTCCCTCTCCCACTCCTCCTGCTTGTGTTTCCTCTCTCGCTGTCTATCTGTCAGATAAATAAATAAAATCTTTAAAAAAAAAAAAAAAGAAATGTTAAATTTGAGACACTATGAAGATCTTGAAGGTGAAGGTGATAAAGGTTGGAGATGTAGATTTTAATGATGATCAACTAAGAATATGTGAATA
>NW_027762305.1:0-298 GCF_054177405.1 Leptonychotes weddellii
CATGGGTTCATCAAACAGGGGATCATCCCAGAGAGGAGCATATTAAAGTCTCCAGGAACAGTGGTCAGTCACATGAGTCACCACGCCTGAGTGTGGCGGGGACAGAGGCTTCAGGAGGACCCAGGGAAAGCAGGGCCCTGTGAGGCTAGTCAGAGCCTCTCAAAGTACAGGTCATACCTCCTTAGTGGGGCCTGAGATCCCTTTCATGATTTGATGCTGATCAAACCAACATTTTAAGATGTGAAATAACAAAATTGAGTAGAAAATATCAAAGGGTATCATTTATAGTGAAGGTGAA
>NW_027762306.1:0-298 GCF_054177405.1 Leptonychotes weddellii
TTATAGTTTGCAAATCTATCTTTCTAGATTGAAATCTTTTGAGGACAGAGTAATACCTTATTGTATTTCCTTCCAAGCCTCACAACAAATATTTGTGCAATTAATGCATTAAATGTGTGGTGATTAGGGCGCCTGGGTGGCTCAGATGGTTAAGCGTCTGCCTTCAGCTCAGGTCATGATCCCAGGGTCCTGGGATTGAGTCCCGCATCGGGCTCCCTGCTCAGCGGGGAGCCTGCTTCTCCCTCTGCCTCTCTCTCTGTCTCTTATGAATAAATAAATAAAATCTTAAAAAAAAAAA
>NW_027762307.1:0-298 GCF_054177405.1 Leptonychotes weddellii
ATTAAAGAGGGCACATACTGAATGGAGCACTGGGTGTTATATGCAAATAATGAATCATGGAACACTACATCAAAAACTAATGATGTAATGTATGGTGATTAACATAATAAAAAATTTAAAAAATTAAAAAAAAGAAGAGCCCTTACAAATGAGATCGGGAGGCAGAGTCACAGTAAGAGTCAGAGTAATGCAATGTGAAAAGACTTGGCCAACCATTGCTAACTCTGAAAATGGAAGGGGGCCATGGACCAAGGAATACAGATGGCCTCTAGAACTCTAAAAAGCAAGGAAAAGATTC
>NW_027762308.1:0-298 GCF_054177405.1 Leptonychotes weddellii
GTTAACTCTTCCCTACCTTAGATGCCCTACCCTAGATAAAACAAAGCATATTGAATGCTTTGTTTTATCTAGATTTCAAAAGCAAAGGAGCTGGGGGCGCCTGGGTGGCTCAGTTGGTTAAGCGACTGCCTTCGGCTCAGGTCATGATCCCAGAGTCCTGGGATCGAGTCCCACATCGGGCTCCCGGCTCGGCAGGGAGTCTGCTTCTCCCTCTGACCCTCTCCTCTCTCACGCTGTTTCTCTCTCGCTCGCTCTCTAATAAATAAATAAATAAAAATCTAAAAAAAAAAAAAAAAAA
>NW_027762309.1:0-298 GCF_054177405.1 Leptonychotes weddellii
GTTATTATCATTGATAATATTATTATTTTATCTTTGAGGACATGCATATTCACCAATGCATTGAGACAGAAATCCATCATTGATCTACCCCACAAGTAACTTTGTGCTAAACAAGAATCAGTGGTCTCCTTATATAGCATCTTAGTAACATTTAGCGAAACAAAAGGTACAAATTTTAATTCACCTTTTCATTATTTCAGGAGCCTTGAGAAAAAGACTTCTCAACTCATTTAGGCAAAGTATAGTTTATTTTTATATCTCCAAAAGGAATTTATTCCGCTTTTTAATTATTTGGTCA
>NW_027762310.1:0-298 GCF_054177405.1 Leptonychotes weddellii
CCGATGCGGGACTCGATCCAGGGACTCCAGGATCATGACCTAAGCCGAAAGCAGTCGCTTAACCAACTGAGCCACCCAGGCGCCCTGTTTTTATCTTTGAGTGAAGAGATTGTAGGTAATTTTTATTTCCTTCTTTCTTTTCAGATAGTACATATTACTTTCACACCCAGAAAAAAAAGAGTAGCAATTTTTTTTTTAATTGCACATTCTAAAAGTATGAATTTACAAGTTTTGATGAGATAAAAGAAAGTTCTCTTACCTGCAATGAATCCATGGCCCCTGGTGCTTACTGGTGGAG
>NW_027762311.1:0-298 GCF_054177405.1 Leptonychotes weddellii
GGAGCAAGTACCACACATGGCCATTGGAACAATGGTTTTACAGAATACTTTGGTATTACCTATTTTAAATGTTTATTCCTTTCAAAAATTCTTTGTGCGTGTATTAAAATACACATAGGGGCGCCTGGGTCGCTCAGTCGGTTAAGCAACTGCCTTCGGCTCAGGACATGATCCCAGGGTCCTGGGATTGAGTCCCACGTTGGGCTCCTGCTCAGTGGGGAGCCTGCTTCTCCTGCTCCACCTCCTTGTGTGCACTGTCTCCTTCTCTCTCTGTCAAATAAATAAATAAAGTCTTAAA
>NW_027762312.1:0-4055 GCF_054177405.1 Leptonychotes weddellii
TTCAAGTGTAGCCTGAGAACAGCTGTTTGAGTCTTCATAGGTATAATCTGGGTATTGTAACTATAAAGACTGGAGAAGTTTTTTTATACTAAAAATTAAGAGTGACATAATTTTGATTAAATGCACTTAATTGTTGTAGAAAATTGGTGTCACTTTGTTTCTCTGGGAATAAAACAAAGCCATAAGAAAGGGCCACAAACACTCCCTGTGTCTCTGCACTATGTCTAGACTCCCAGAAGAACTGATTTAAAATCGGTTCAAGATTTCATCCTCACCTAAACCAAAGCACTAGTCTTACAGACACATTTTAAATTTTTGTGTGATTGTCAGTAGAAAATAAAATATCCTATAAAAATGTGTCTATAAGAATTGTACTCCCTGCAAAAACATTGTACCTTTTCGTGGTAAAATTTTCTAAGGGTTCATCTATATTATTCCTATAGAGACTATTATATAGAGACTATGCCTAATCTATTATGCTTTAAGGCTAAGAGAACCTAATCCTTGGCCTTTATCTGAGGACCCTGGAGTTTAAAAAAACAAAAACAAAAAACAAAGCAAAACTGCCCAAACCAATATAAAGCAAAAACACAGGGGGAAGAAAAAACAAGCAACTAGTAAAAGAGATAGAGACAGGAGGTTAATTAAATCTGTTAGGTATCGTGCCCGTATCCTATAGGCTTGCTTCCCAATTTCTTTTAGGATTTACTTGTTTCTTTTCAGGCTTGACCTTAGAAGGTTGAACTAAATCTTTTCTCAGAAGAGCAAAGCTAGAGAGATGATTTTTGAACATCTGAACTCAAGTCTAGAATGTGAACTTCGTATTTTCAGCATTCATAAGGAAAGAGGGGCCTTCTTTGCAAGGAAAGCTCTCTTATCAATTGAGGCTGAGGGAGCAAGCACCCTTTGTGTTATGTTTGTAGATTACAGGTGCTTTACAGCTGTATCTTGCTATACCCTTATACTGCCCAGCTGCTGTTACTGACTAGAGAAACCCAATATGACTGGCTGAAGGATGTGCTGAAATTCACAGACTAGAACTCATGTCCTGAGAACCAGGATTTCCCTTAGTTTTAGTTTCTGCCTTAAAGGATGGGAAGAAAAGATCTAAAAATGAACCCATTACATGAATATTAATGAATTGGACCCCTGAGTAGAAAAATAAAGCTATTTTCAGGGAGTAGTGTTAAAATGTAGGAATCCGTATAAATTTGAGCTCTGCCAGGTGGTGGTGGAAGGACAAGGTATAACTGCTGTTAAATAATTGGTAAGAAATAGAAATCTAGGAGCCAGAGAAATTTATTTTTAAAGTAAAGGCAAAGAAGCAAAAGCAAGAAATATCTAATGGGCTATCTGGATGACTCCATAGATGATCTAACAGATTTGGGGACATACATTGGGGTGCTCTTCCAAGCTACATCAAAAGTGTTTTAGAATAACTCCTTTGTAGAAACTTGGATCTGGAAGATATTTGGTGACCATCTATTACCAGCATTTTCAGTTTTTATTAACTGTAGAATTCTTTCTTTATAAATCTTATTGATCAACAAATACCAGATCATTGTGTTGTACAACTTCGATTAATGTTATATGTCAATTATATCTCAGAAACAAACAAAAAATCCCATTGAAACAGGTGTCCGACCAACAGCCTTCATCTTTACTTCTCCCCCTATAGTGGTCTGAAAGCCTCTTGAACTGTAAAATTTCATAAGATACGGCCGTAATGCCCCCACCTTCCCTTTTGTCTCATTTCATAAATGAAATTCAAAAGCCTGGTTTGTAGAAAATTCAGGAGGGAGCAGGTGGTGTACTCCTGTATCTCATCTTGTCTCTGCTTCATTACATTACACGGCTGCCCAGGGTCTCTGTGTTCTATCCTTGGACAGATCAACTGGGTGGGAGAATTAGCGATCCCGCTCTTGGTGCTTAGTGCTGTGATAAATACAAGAGAATGAGACCTGTTTCTGCCCATGAAGAGCATACTGTCTAAATGAGCAGACAAGATACATAAATAAAACAGGGGAAGGCAGTCAGTTTTGCCTGTGCTTTTCGCTACAGCTGTTTTCTTCATATAACTCCTTGCTTGAAAGCCCCATATGTTCAGCAGAAAGAGCTGTTCAGAGGCTCCGTGGAACATGGCTTGTGAAGTCTAAAACCTTAAGGGAGAGAGCAGTCACCAAGGACTGGAGTGGAGAAGCGTAACCTGGGTGAAGTTCACCTTCCGTTCTCCCTGTGCCTTCCTTTCCCTGTTGTGGCCCTCAGGGCCCTGGTTTAGCACCCATTCACCCCCATCTTGTGAAGTGCTATGCATCATGCATGTGACCTATCCCTTCCTGTAATAACATCTGTTACAGTCCCAGTGTGATGGTCCTGGAAAAGTGTGGAGTCTGGAGTCCAACCTGTGTTTTAAAAACTCTACTTGAAGTGGTGTGACATTGGGCAAGTTGTTTTCCCACCTCTGAGTGTCTGTGTTTTATTTGCCAGAGGCGAGGTGTAACACCTACCTAACATGATTATGTATGAAAGGAAAAAGGATTAAAGGGGAAAAAGTCAGTGGGAACACTTGGATAACACTTGCCTCTCCCCTCCCTCCCTCTTTTGGGCCTTTCCTGGATCTTTACGTGACAGAAGCCAATTAAGCAGATTACAAATACGTCAATGGCGTCTGATAATATTTTGGCTTTAGCAACTGCCATACCAAAAAGAGGTAGTAAGAGAAAGTCCCCACCTGGCAAACTCCTCCCTGTCCTTGAAGACCCATCTCAGATGTTGGTGCTCTGGGAAGCCCTCCAGAGGAGTTACTTCAGAGCTCAATCAGTTGCCCTCTTCCTTCTTTTCCCTGTAACCAATCTCTATAACTCCAGTCCTATATATATATATTTTTTAAGATTTTATTTATTAGGACAGTTGAGCAACAACGGCCATTACGTACTTTCCATAGGAGGTCAGCAGAGGCTCTTCACTTTCCCGTCCTCACCAGGGTCTTCAAGTCTTCATTTGCCCTCCTGACTCCTTCCCACACCCCTGGCCATTCTGCTTTCTAATAACTTGTCTTCCCTGAAATTCCATCTTTGTGTGTCACCACTGCTGGCCTCCAGGCATCCTCACTCAGGTCAGTGTCTGTTCCCGGATGAGGACTGGCTGTGGGTGTTGGCAGGAAAGGAGCAGCTTTAAGTTCGGACAGGATTTGTAAGGTTTCTGTGGTGTGGCCTCAGGGTAAAGCATCTAAAAGACAACTAATCTTTAGAAGTTAGAAAGATTAACTTTTCGCTGCCATTTTAAATATACCTTCTTAGTTTCAACATCTGGTTGTCTTTTTTAGCTTTGAGCTACTGCCTCACAGGGAAAAAACAAAATGAAAAAACAACTCTCCTTTGTTACCTTTTTCGAGGGAATGCCGAACTCTAAGGAAGGTAGCAGAAGAGAGTATTTCTAGCCTTGCCTCTCTTGAAGCACGCCGCTGTACTATAGTTTGGAAACTAGTTTACTTTTTTCATTTGAAAATGTTATGAAGATAGTAAATGCCCATGCAGTTGTAAGAAATAATGCAGAAAGATCCCTGTACACTTTGCCCATTTTCATTCACCAGTAATATTTTTCAAAACTGTAGTATAATTTTACAACAAGGATCTTGACAGTCTTACCTAGGCTTCTGCAGTTTTCCTTGAACTCATTTGTGTATGTATGTGTGTGCGTGTGCATGCACTAAATTCTGTACAGTTTGATCACGTGGGTGGGTATATGTTCCACCTGTGCAGACAAGATACTAAAAAGTTTCAGCCTCCCTATAGTCCTTCATGTTGCCCTTTTATAACCATAATCTTCTCTGTTCCCTCCATGTCCCCCTGTACTTCACCCCTGGCAGCCATTCATCTGCCCTCCATTTCTAAAATTTTTGTCATTTTAAAAGTGTTCTATAATTTGAATCATGTGTGTAATGCCTGGGTGTCTCAGTGGGTTCAGTGTCTGACTCTTGATTTCCACTCAGGTCATGATCTTAGGGTCGTGGGATCGAGCCCCCCGCATCAGGCTCCGTGCTCAGTGGGGAATCT
>NW_027762314.1:0-298 GCF_054177405.1 Leptonychotes weddellii
TGGCCAAGTTTAAAAAAGAATTAATTACATTAGTTGATGCATAGATTAATTGACTTAAATATGAAACAGCTGACAGTGATACACTCCTCGCAAAAAATATAAATAGGTATATATTTTTGGGTTGCAATTTAGGAAACTTTAAGTTATAAATTTTAATTACCTTAATAGCTATGAAGATGGATAGCCATTAATTTCTCCATTTCCATGAACAATAACAAAAACCCCATGACCAATTAAAAACTGTTGCAAGGTATCTTCTGCATATTAGACATAATTGAGGATATTCTGGTAAATACAA
>NW_027762315.1:0-298 GCF_054177405.1 Leptonychotes weddellii
AAGACAGACCAGTTTCCACTGATCGGAAGTCCATGAGCCCCGCCCCTACGCCCAGAAGGCAAAAGAGTCCTCTAAGCACCTGGGATTTTAAATACCCTCTTTGCCCCATGGAAGACGCCGTGGGGGTAAACCTGTGTGGGCGCCCAGCTGCGAGAGAGGTCACCTGCACCCCCCCCCCCCCCGGTCATGCCCTTCCTGGGGACAGCCACAGGTAAAGACTAAGTGATACTGGATAATAAAGGCCTGGCCATTTCTGCCCAAGTTGGGCCGACTCTGCAGGGTCCTTCTAGCTCCCGCG
>NW_027762316.1:0-298 GCF_054177405.1 Leptonychotes weddellii
ATAGGGCACCTGGGTGGCTCAGTTGGTTAAGCAACTGCCTTTGGCTCAGGCCATGATCCTGGAGTCCCGGGATCGAGTCCCGCATCAGCTCCCTGCTCGGCGGGGAGTCTGCTTCTCCCTCTGATCCTCCCCCTCTCATGCTCTCTGTCTCCCATTCTCTCTCTCAGATAAATAAATAAAAAATCTTTAAAAAAAAAAAGATTGATAGGAAATATTGCTGGTATATATGCTGATAAAATATAAATAACAGTTTTATTTTTTCTTTTAAAAAATTTTATTATGGAAATCTAGTTGACAT
>NW_027762317.1:0-298 GCF_054177405.1 Leptonychotes weddellii
GTGGCTGACTAATGTTTCATTACATCCACCTAGATGTAGGTATAGACACAGATGTACATGTACATGTAAATATAGATAGAAATAGATAAAGATACCACAACTTCTTTATCCATTCAACCATTGGTGGATACTAAGGTTGTTTCCATGTTTTGGCTATTGTGAATGATGCAATGAACACAGGGGTGCATGTATCTTTTCGAGTTAAGTTTTCTCCCTTTGGAAAAATACCCAGAAGTAGAATTGCTGGATTATCTGGTAGTTCTATTTTTAATTTTTTACATTTACATTCTCACCAAAA
>NW_027762318.1:0-298 GCF_054177405.1 Leptonychotes weddellii
ACACTACTTCTTCAACTCTGTAACACCAACTTCGAGTCCTACTTATAATTCTGAAACTACCCAGAGTTAGTTGGATTCCACAGGTTCAAGTGCCTTGCCCTCCAAGACGGCCCTCCCTTCAGATGCCCGTCACAAGTATCGGGTTCCTGGGTCACCCACCCTTCTGTCCAAATTGGCTATAGAGTCAGGGGTTTTCACAACCTCCCCCCCGCCCCAGGTTCGATGAAGAAGGCACACAGGGTGGTGTCCTGAGCACAGGAGCTTCTGTCCATGTGGAGTTGGGTTGCACCACCCTCCC
>NW_027762319.1:0-298 GCF_054177405.1 Leptonychotes weddellii
GCCCTAAGATAGCTATTCTTTACCATGTTAAGAAAATAGTCTTTCAGTATTAGATTTTTAGATTTTAACAGGAATACATATTGTAATTTATTAAATACATTTCAGCAGTTATTTACAGATCAGAAATTTTCTTTTTTGATCTCATATGTTAAAGGAACTCATAATTGTGAATTATACTTGCATATTTTATATAAACACTACTTGATCAAAGTGAAATTATAAAGTAGAACTAAATTGACTAATGCTTTATCTTTGTATAAAGTTATTATTTTTAGATTTATAATTTATGGATTAGAAA
>NW_027762320.1:0-298 GCF_054177405.1 Leptonychotes weddellii
AAGGACAGAGTTTTTGGGTGGCTCAGTCGGTTAAACATCTGACTTCGGCTCAGGTCATGATCTCAGGGTCCTGGGATGGAGCCCCCTGTTGGGCTCCCCACTCAGCAGGGAGTCCGCTTGTCCATCCCATTCTCCCTCTGCCCCTCCCCCGGCTTGTGCTCTCTCTTTCAAATAAATAAAAAATCTTAAAAAAAAAAAAGAGTTTCAGAGGTACAGGTCTGTGATTCAACAGTCTTACACAATTCATAGCACTCACCATAGCATATACCCTCTGCAATGTCTATCACTCAGCCACCCC
>NW_027762321.1:0-298 GCF_054177405.1 Leptonychotes weddellii
ACAGAGTAGGAGTGGATGGCAGGAGAGCAGGAGGTACCCCGAGGAGTTAGAGTGAGAGTGGAGGTGGAGACAGTGGGTGTTACAGACATGTCATCAATGAGGGCGATTCCAGTGGCAACACGGCCATGAAATAAAATACTGTAAGAGTAGCCAGTGCAGCCCTCAGAAAAAAACTATTTTGTTCTGTTCAACCATGATTAAAAAGAGTGAAAATACTACTCTGTAAGTTTATGTGAGAATGTGTGTATGTGTGTGTGTGTGTGTGTGTGTGTGTGTGTGTGTGACAGAGATTGAGAGC
>NW_027762322.1:0-298 GCF_054177405.1 Leptonychotes weddellii
AGAATTAAGACCAGGAGGTCTCTGAGACAGAGTGAGTAGGAATCAGTGAGCATTCGTCAGGATATGGGGAATGTTTGGAGAGAAATTGGTGTTGTGTGGTTTAGCTGTCCCTCTCTACATGGCCATTCCACTTCTAATGTGCACTCTGAAAGTTCTGGGACACGTTTTTACTAAGAAAAGAACTTTAATTTGTAGAAAGACAAAAAAAAAATAATAATAATGGAAAGGAGACCAGGTTAGGGAGAATGGGTTGCAGCAGGATGAAGTTGCCACAGCCCTATGAATTTCCAGCACATCT
>NW_027762323.1:0-4054 GCF_054177405.1 Leptonychotes weddellii
TCTTCTTCTGGGATCCCAATTATTCTAATGTTGTTTCGTCTTATGGTATCGCTTATCTCTCGAATTCTGCCCTCGTGATCCAGTAGTTGTTTATCTCTCTTTTTCTCAGCTTCTTTATTTTCCATCATTTCATCTTCTTATATTTCTGATTTTTGAGTCATGAGAAACAAGGAAGAAAGAGAAGGAGAGAGGAAGGGAGGAGGGAAAGAGGAAAGAAGATTTAAGAGACTTATGGGGGGAAAAAAACCCAAGAGGACAAAAAAAAAAAAAAAGCTAGCATGAAGAGATGGCTGTAGAATCCAATTAGTGACTATTCCGTCATCATAAAGGAGAACAAAAGGATGACATTAAAAAGGAGAGTACAATACAAATTTTGCTAAAAGGATAGTATATGTTTTTTAACACATTGTATGTTTACCAATATAAATTATGTTAGTTGTACATTCAGCTTTATTCTTCCACTAGGTGATAAGGACAAGATGACTTTGTTTTCACAGGCAATGAAACCTTTTAAAAGGACTTGTGTAAAAGGTTATTGACTCTAAAAGTCAGAAATGGATTAAAAATTCTGGTCCTGAGACCTAATCCATTATGGGACTTATCCATTCCATAAAAAGATACTCCCAAATATCAGAGTTAGACTGTTACTGTGTGGAACAGATTATGTAGGATGTATCTGGACCTAAGGAGAGAAACCAATCAGGGATGCCGCAACACTGAATTTTTGCTCCTTATAGGATCAAAACATGGTCTTGATCCCAGGGTTGACTTGAGAACTAGGAGGCTCTCATTGCCTGTAAACATTTCCTTTAATAGAAATATCAAGTCCACATGCTATCTTTAAGAACACTGTCAGCCTCAAGTAAAAAAGAACCGTGGCACAGCCATAAATTAATCTTTCCAGATTAATGAGACCATGCCTTACTCATGGAATCTTCCTAGCCACAGCATTCCCACATTAGAGATTCTGGCCAGTCAGAAGCTCCATCAAGGCATACTACCTTTGTGCCTGTTCTCTGAGGCTGCTGGTTTTAGCTGAATTAGCTGTATCCTTTGTTAAACAAGGTGGAAAAACTTTTTCAGATCTGTATATGAGTGAGTGAGGGGAGTGGTGGGGAGACAGGAGAAAGAAGAGATGAGGGTGAGAGAGAAGAGGGGACGGGAGGAGGGAGAGAGGGAGGGAAATGTCCATACTATACAGGATGTTTCCATTTGCTCTACTACTTTGGACACACTCCCCTAATCCACCCAGTATGCTATATAGCAAATGTGGTTTTCTTCTCTTCAAGTGCTGACCTGCCTCTGGGTAAGACTTTTTCAAGCTTCCTTCTTCTTGACTTCATCATTTCAAAGTAGTTTAATTTTTTCTAACTTCCTGATGATTTTTTTTCTTCAACAATTTCCACTGAAGGTAAATACAACCACTATAAAAGTTTTATTTTAACCTCTAGAAGATTAAACTTTCTTGGTATTTTTGCAATACCTCTAAGAATGCCATTTGTCAGCAACTTAGGGTCAAACTGTTCAATGTAGTAATGGACATACACACACGCATACATCCACACTAACACTGAAAACATTAAAAGTGTTTCTAAGACAGACAGCCCAGACATAGAGAATGTGTATAAAGGTTGGCACTTCCCCAATATCCTGTTTGCTCCTCACAATAACCCTACAGGGCAACTATCTTCACTTCAGGTTATATAGGAGCCTATGAGGCTCTGTAGGATGAATTACCCTACTTGGCAAGCAAAGTCTCATGTTTAGACCTTCTTATTTTAGAACTCATATTCTTCCACAACACCAACAACTTGCCTAGGTATTGCTTTTATTCTGCTTTTCTTTTTTAAATCCTTGCTCCGCCATGACCTAATATCCCACCACCAATTCAGTCTCATGTGTAGGTCATATGGCTGAGTTGGTCTTCCAACTTCATCTCAGGAAGGAACTAATTTTCATAAATAAGCAATCAACGGGTCATTGTTACTTGTTCCTCCCTGGATTCAGTCAGAGGCTACCTGCCATTTCTTTGGCATCTTTGTTTACAGAGCTCCTGAGAATAGGAGCTAGGATTTATTTCTGAGCTCCCAGAATTACATATCCTTGAACTGTACAGATTACTATTATCTCCTTTCTCAGTCCTGGGCTGAAGCCTGTAACTCCAAAGTACAACTTACAATTTTTAAAAATCCTGCACCAGAATTGTTGAACAAGCACAGAAAAGTTCAATACCAATTTAGCCGGGAAAGCTTAAAAAAAAATTCTATTCGCTATATACATTTGATTTGCAGAGTGCAATAGATTCCAGGAATAATCACAGGATTTGTTTAATGAAAGCTATGACAACAAAATGGAATATTGACTTATGTTACCTCAGGCCCATTTTTCATTTATGCATCCAATAAGCATTTATTGAACTTCTGTTAAGTTCCAGAATTTTGCTGAATATAATCTAGATAATATAAAACAAAACCTAATAACATGTAATTCCTACCAGGAAATGCAGAGAGAACATTGCATTGGATACTCAGAAACCTGGGTTTAAAACCTATTTACAAATAACTGCTGTGTGATTGGGGTAAGTCATTAATCTAGTTCTTTTTTCTTACCTAAAAAATGAATTAAATTATATCCCCTTTTGAGTCTCTTTCAAGATTCAAAGTTGTGTGGTCTGTGACAGGCCCTACTGACAAAGTTGAAAAATACAGATAATACCTAACTCTCCAGAGGCAATTTGGTGGAAAGTTAAAAAAAAAAAATCACGGACCCACTTTGAGTATTTTCCTTAAATTACTTGAGTCTTTGAAATGTTTATCTTCCTTTTTAAGTCATCCCTTTGGTTTTGATACAGTCTCTTTTGATAGAGATCACTACCACATATAATTGCACTAGAGATAGGTATTAAGAAACCACAATCATGACTGCTCTAAAAAGAGCCATAAAAATGAAACAGTAACAGCAAAAAACTGATCATCACCCTCGATTAGCAGGATCACTTTGTATTTGTCTATTTTACATTGCAAAAACGGTCTAATTTAATTTCCCTTCTTTCTTTGGCAATATTATTTTATCACTTCACATCTTTGTTTTCTGCTACCAGCATCCTTTGGCATCTCAATCCACATTTGGAATTTTCTAATATCACTGTAAAATAAGTAATTTTTAATAGAAGATGTTACTAGTAAACTTAAAAAAAAAAACAGTTGGGACATAATGATCATTCCTAGACTTTAGCTAAGATACATTCCTATTAATATTTCTCACAGGCAATCTCTCATTTTCTGTGTTTACTTTAAACCTTTCCAACCACTTTTCTTTTGTCAATTTTTATTTTGAATTGTATGTAGGGTTATTAAGTAATATGTCAAAGAACCTGTATTGAAAAATCATTTTTAAAATTCCTAAAGTCTGTTTTTCTCTCTATAGAATACTAATGATGAGATCAAGTCTTGCTTGTATCATGAACATTGTGAATGACAAAGTGATTCCAAGTAAAAATGTTTATCCATAAAACTGAAAAATCCAAATGTCATTTAATAAAATGTACTTCTACTCCCAAAGACATAATTTTGTCAGGAGGGTTCCTACTCCACAGACAGCAGAGTTTATAAGAATAGGCCAAAACATCAGCACAGTGTATTATTTCTTCTATAAGGAAGAGGGAATAAACTAGTCCTATAACTAGAGTCATGAAGAACAAGGATTTAAATCGTGTTAGTCCTTTCTCAAGTCATTGAAGAAATCAAGGTGAAGCTGGAAAGTAGATTGTAGCCAGAAAAGGAAAGGAGTAATTTTAAACAAATAGTATATTAGCAAAAGCAGAAAAGTTATGTTGGGAATGAGTTTGAAGACATTGCCTTGAGGATTGTTATTGCTCAAAGTATGCATTTAAAAATACACCCTTTTCATTGGCAAAGAAGAAGTCAAACTCTCACTCTTTGCAGATGATATGATACTTTATGTGGAAAACCCAAGAGACTCCACCCCAAAACTGCTAGAACTCATACAGGAATTCAGTAAAGTAGCAGGATATAAAATCAATGCACAGAAGTCA
>NW_027762324.1:0-298 GCF_054177405.1 Leptonychotes weddellii
AGCAACAGTTAAAGTTACAGCAAAATGTAATATTGTAGAGAACTCAAAGTGAAATTCTTACTTTAAAAAAATTTTTTATTGTTATGTTAATCACCATACATTACAGCATTAGTTTTAGATGTAGTGTTCCATGATTCATTGTTTGTGCATAACACCCAGGGCTCCATGCAGAACGTGCCCTCTTCAATACCCACCACCAGGCTAACCCATCCTCCCAACCCCCTCCCCTCTAGAACCCTCAGTAGATTTTTCAGAGTCCATCGTCTCTCATGGTTTGTCTCCCCCTCCGATTTCCCCC
>NW_027762325.1:0-298 GCF_054177405.1 Leptonychotes weddellii
AATAGGTTGAGAGAGACTAGAATCCAGCATGTCAGAAATGAATAGCACAAGCTTCCTTTGCCTATGTTTGGAACTGAAGGAATGCAGAAAGAGGTTTTGGTTACTTTATTAATGTCTACAGCCATACCACCCTGAACATGCCCGAGCTCACCTGATTACTTTATTAATGTGTGGTATGATATATTTTGATGTCCTCAAAAATGACTACACGTATGCAAATTTTGGGTTTCACTTAATCATTTTATCTTGTATGCGCAGACACTATTTTTGATATAACAGTGAAAAAGTAGCAGGTGAC
>NW_027762326.1:0-298 GCF_054177405.1 Leptonychotes weddellii
GATTTACTGCTGAAAATATACTACACTACTGTGTACTAATGAAAAGCAGCTGTTTTTTGAGATTCCTATACTGGGAAGTTTTATTCCAGCAAAAGTAATAGGCATGTCAAGAACCCTGCTTTGTGATGATATGATACTTTATGTGGAAAACCCAAAAGACTCCACCCCAAAACTGCTAGAACTCATACAGGAATTCAGTAAAGTGGCAGGATATAAAATCAATACACAGAAATCAGTGACATTTCTATACACCAACAAGACAGAAGAAAGAGAAATTAGGGAGTTGATCCCATTTACA
>NW_027762327.1:0-298 GCF_054177405.1 Leptonychotes weddellii
AAGCCTGCTTCTCCCTCTTCCACTCCCCCTGCTTGTGTTCCCTCTCTCGCTGTGTCTCTCTCTGTCAAATAAATAAATAAAATCTTTAAAAAAAAAAAAAAAAAAAAAAAAAAAAAAGAAAAGTACAGCATAGGGAATATAGTCAATAATATTGTAATAACTTTGTGTGTTGTGTGTTGACAAATGGTAACTACACTTAATCATGGTAAGGATTGCATAATGTATAGATCTATTGAACCACTATGTTGTATACCTGCAAATAATGTAATACTGTATGTCAACTATAATTCAATGAAAA
>NW_027762328.1:0-298 GCF_054177405.1 Leptonychotes weddellii
CAGAATTCTTATCCCTCAGGGTTGCCATGAGGATGTGAGGGGATGGTGAGTACCAGTGACCACACCTGGGACATTCTACATCCCCACAGTTATATTGTACCCCCCTCACCTAACATTCTTTCCCTTCTTCCTCTGGTCATCTCTCTACCCTGGGCAGTGGAATCTGCCAATTTCAATTCACATCCGGGAGCGTGCTGACTGAAGTCTAGCCTGGAGCGTGGGTCATCTGGTAACTTTTATAAGAAGTGGACTTTTAGGGGGCTCTTGTATAGTCTTGTGCTTGTCATTGCAGACAAGA
>NW_027762329.1:0-298 GCF_054177405.1 Leptonychotes weddellii
AACATTGGAGCAGCTGCCGGTCTTTTAACCACTACCCTACCTCCAGCAGTAACATTATCCATGGCCAATCTCAATAACTGTTTTTCTTCTGTAGTATCGGGTGGTGAGGCAATATGATGTAATGCCTGCATATGTTTACCTACCTTAGCTCCTTTGCCTGTATTGGTATTCTCATAGCTATTTTCAGGGAACATAGGATCTAAATAGATCACATCAAATTTGCAGCCAGCTGACTGTTGATTTTTTAGCTGAGACATATAACTGACTGAGTCAGCATATTTTATCTCAAGCCTAGACA
>NW_027762330.1:0-298 GCF_054177405.1 Leptonychotes weddellii
AATTAGAATCATTGAGTATATACTATTTATCTTTCAGTCAACTCTATGGTTGATTCATTCACGTTGTGTGCAATTTTTTTTCATCATACAGCATTCCTTTGTACAAATAACTTATTGATCTATTCTACAGTAAATAGCTAGTTAGGTTTTCTGGCTTGAGGCTACTGCAAATAATGATTCAATGACCATTCTCATGCATGTCTTTTGGTGCATAAGTGCACATATTTTGTTTGGGTATATACCAGGGAGTAAAACTACTGGGTCAAAGGAAACTAATTCAGTTAACTTTTAAAAATAA
>NW_027762331.1:0-298 GCF_054177405.1 Leptonychotes weddellii
TGCACAAATCTGTAAATATACTAAAAATCACTGAAGTTTATATGGATGAATTGTATGACATGTTAATATCAATATCAATAAAGCTGATAAAAAAGATATAACTATAACTTAGACTAAGTAGTTAGTAGTAGAGGTGGTGAGAATTCAATGGCTCTAAATATATTTTCAACTAAAGGCAATGGACTGGATGAGAGAAAGAGAAGTGTTAGATGAATCAATATTTTTGGCTCAGTGGGATATAATGGGCATTAAGATTCAGAATAAAGATTTGGAGTTTAATGTTTGAGTTCATATGCAA
>NW_027762332.1:0-298 GCF_054177405.1 Leptonychotes weddellii
ATATCCATTCCCCACCCCTCCCTTGGGGAGAGGACAGTATTTTTTGTGAGATTCTGAAAGGGGGATCTGCGCCCCTCCAAGTCCAGCATTTTCTGGTACGTCCTCATCCCTCCTAAGCCCATTTGCTTTCTGTGGGTGTTGTGAGGGAGCAGCTTAGTGTTGGAGACAGGGGTGGTCTCGGGGGTTATGCTAAGGAGTTGGACCTTCTGTATCATCCAATGGAGCTGAGAGAACGAGCCTGAATTTTCCCTAGAGTGGGATGGGATGGGGGAGGGGAGCTGGTCTGTACTCCAGCCAC
>NW_027762333.1:0-298 GCF_054177405.1 Leptonychotes weddellii
CACACACACACCACGGCTCTCTCAGACTCTCCTAGTCACATCTCCTCTGAGCCCTCCACACTCCCCGAGATCCCACCTTTGTTCTGACTTTATCGTCCGTGGGGGCTGCGTCCCGAGGCCTGGAAGAGTGCCTGCACGGACTGGGTACCATGCCCACTGACTGGGTCAAGGAGTGAGTGCGGACCTGTCTTTGTTCAAAGAGGCTGACGCTCTTTTTAGCACCTGACATTTTATTTATTTTATTGTGGTCAAACACCCAAAGCATAAAATCTACCGTTTTCATCATTTGAAAGTGAAC